>NW_006766915.1:61867-84336 GCF_000275845.1 Dichomitus squalens LYAD-421 SS1 | reverse complement strand
ACAGAGGTCCCCTATATATACTACTGTACATCTGTGGCTACGTAGTACTATACAGTACATTCCCAGGATGCACAGTCGCACAGAGAAGCAGTGCGTACACAGCGAAGCTGTGTGTGTACCACATGAGTAGTACAGCCTCGGTTATTGCAGTAACCGGCTGTGCCGTTCCATATCTTGTGACGGCTGTGTTAGGCAAGCTGTGTAAACCAGCGCCTGTTCAACACCCATTTGTATGTATCTTACTCGGTCGTGCCGTTCCGTATTGTTATGTAGTATTACATGAATGGACTGCTGGTGGTTATAGACTAGATATTTGGCTCTGCGCAGTAACAGCATCGCTTTCTTACACACAGTAGCAGCACTTTTGGAGAAGCAATGTTTACGATATCAACACACCCGCAGATCCCACGCTGAACCTACCACAATTACTTCTCAGGAAGTTGTTGACCTATCGATCGTGCGTTGCATGTATAACGTTGATATGCTCTACATTATACTGATAGAGAATGTCGCTCATCATTGCAAACGCCTCTTTATATCTCTCTTGATCCCCCGCAAGCTAATGATACGTCCGGACTCGATACAGCGACCCGGATAGTTGATACTTAGGCTCTCTTTAAGAAAGTGACACCTCAGATCGCAATCAGGTGGAATGCCACATATACATCGGAGCTACGACTTATGATCTGCAGATGACCATGTCGACTCACACGAACGCGCGGGCTAGCCTAGCCACCAAGCGTTGAGTATGTGGCTGTGCTCTGATGATTGTACCTAGAGCGCTTGAATGCCATGCGCACGAGGTATTCTGACGACATGATATTCGACAAGCGAATGTGGTACTCTTTCATAGCGATGCGATACAGTGACAGGATGAGCCCCGTAAGAGGATAGCGGTGAAGACGCAAAACATCACGAAGAGCGAGTGAGCGTGGGAGCGATACAACAAAATGATAAGGGATGAGGTCAGAGACAATGGTCTGAGCATGCGCATATGAAACACAAAGGGAGAGTGAGCTCGAGTCGGGCAGATATTCGAACGATGTGCCGACATGCAACAGAAAAGCATGAAACAAGTAGTGGTCTACCAAGAAACGACGGTGATGATCGAAGATAGTGTGAGGGGCGAATCAGGCGGAACGAGAGAGGTAGTCTTGATATAGCTTATCAACGAACTGTGAGTCGGTCTGCGTAAAACTGTCAGTGTGATGCGCATAGCAACAAAGGATTACATAGACTCACATGAATGAGGGTGAGGAGCTCGCGAATGAACTCGTTTCTCCCAATATCCGGCTGGGCAGGCCCCTTCCCCAACAGTGCATTTAAGATAGCGTCTTTCGCAGCGACGGTATCCGGCGCTTGATCCTGGCTTGCTGCCAAAACACCGTTCACCGCTCCTGAACCGTTCACACCAGCGGATTTCCCGTTCTTGGTGAGTGCGGGAGCCTTTGGCCCTCCAGCGTGCGCCTTCGCAGCCTCGGCAACAGGCCCCGTAGCAGCAGCCTGGTAGGGAGGCTGAACCTGCGTCTGCGTCGGGATGTCCCATCCTTTCTCGATCTCCGCCTTCTCCCTGTCCGCCTTCTCTGCCTTCTCCCTCTCGTGCTCCCTGCGGCCCTTCCGCTCCCTCTTGTCCTTCTTCTCCTTTTTGTCCTTGAGGCGCGACGAGAAGATCGCGGGATCGCTCAGCGCGCGCGTGTCGGAGAAGTCGAGCTCCACGACGTCATCGTTCTCGAACGAGCGGTCGTCAAGCGGCGCACGGGGGTACGGCCACAGGTCTGAATTGGCCTCGAAGGGCACCAAAGTGCGTTGCCGCGGGGCGGAAGCGGACCCGGGTGCAGGAGATTGTGCTGCAGCACCGGTCAGTGGCACCTTGCCATTTGTGTTGGCGTTCGGGGTCGCAGTTCGCTGCTGTTGGAACTGCGGGGGGGACATAGGAGGCAACTTCACGCCACCCGCTGGAGGACGGGGCGTGACGTCGCCCGGGACACGCCGCGAACCGTTGACCGTGCTTGTTTCAGGTTCTGACTCGGATGAAGGTGCTTGTGGGGCAGCGAAGATTGGCATGCCCTTGCCTGACTTCGCGCCCGGGCGAGGATTGTATCTGCGAGGCTCGCCATCTGATGTCTGGTCGCCCTCGCTGAACTCGTTGTCGCCTTCGTATCTATGCTGAGCAGATCTACGCGATCCAACGGAACTCGGTGCGGCGGATGATGCTCGGGAATCAGGTGCGAGACCAAGCAGTGACGAGATGACGTCTTGGTTTAGGATCTGCGGCAAAGCCGAGGACGTCGGTTTCGGGGAGACGATGACGATCTCTTCAGGCCGAGGAGGCAAGGGTCCCGTGGGCTGGGCGATGGCAGTAGAGGAGGGTCCGGATGGCAAAACGGAAGCAAAAATCGAGTCGAGCAGGGCGATACCAGTCTGTGGGGACGGCTCGACGGCGGGCACAGACGCCGGTGGGAGAGCGGGAGCGTTCTTGGTCGCTGAGCTGTTCCCGCTGAGGGCTGCGAACAAGTCGTGAATGTTTTTCGGTGGCTCGGCTGCTGCGGCAGCAGGCGGAACATTCACAGACGGGGAAGGGGTGATCAGTTTAGCAAAAAGCTTGTCGAGCTCTGAGCTTGAGGCGGCGGGAGTCGCAGCAGCAGCAGGAGCCGCAGCACCACCAGATTGGACCGCAGGATTGACTGGTGTGCCGTTCGTCGCTACAGCGCTAGGTGCGCGGTCGCCATAGCTCCCTACATACTGAGCATACATACCACTGCAAAAGAGCACTCACGTACCTGCGGAGGCTTGATTTGACGCACGGCTCTCGGTTCGTAAGTGTGGATTAGGCGGTGGAGGACGGCCAGGACCGTATCGGTATTCCTCGGGGTAGGGTAGTCCTTGCTTAACGTGCGAGTGCAATCTATGACTAAGATGAGCATATGCGAGGGCACACATCGTGATACAATCGAAAAGCCATCATGATTTCCGAGCCCCGCCATGCCCTCGAAGTACGACCACACACGACTCGGGTGTTCATTGAGGCGCTCATATTAAGCACGACATACTTGAGGAATAGAACAAAAGATGGAATACAACACAGATGCCCGCATGATGACGCGGTAGTCCGTACAAGCAAAACAATGTGGAGGGGTTGACTTGAGGAAACGACACGTACCTCATCATAACCTCCTTCAAAGGCTCCCGTGCATCCGTTGCGAACATCCATAGACCAAGAGTAGTCGAACGACCCTTTTTCTCCTTGTCCTGGTTCTTCGTGAGCTCTTCTGGAGGGAGACGCCTGAGCAGCTCCATGTCGAAGGTTGCGCGATGCTCTGGAGGGATCGGGTAGGGGAGACCCATGTCTAGCCGGGTCTTTGTGAAGTCGGGGTAGAAGCGACACATCAGGTAATCCCCAATGATCTCCATGTCATCTTCGGGGTAGATTGGTCGGACATAATCGTCAGTCCCCATGCGGTTGAGGATGTAGAAACCATAAGGAGGATATGTGGATCTGCAGACTAGCCTTAGTCCGGGAAATCGAGAAGTTCGCGCGATTGAACACAACATACTTCTCGAATAGAAACATGCTCCCTTCATATCCATGTTTCTCCCATTTCTGCCCATTGTGATGGTAAAGACAGACGTGGCTGAACTGGTCGATGATAGCCGTTATGGTAGGTTCCCGTCGAAGTAGGACCTTCATGTTGCTCTGGTAGACAGCAGGAATCATGCCGAGTTGTCGTTGTGAGTTGTTTACTGAGGGTGTGAAGGTGCGTTGTGGAGGTGCGGGAGAGTTCTGTGGGTTTTGTACATTGGAAACGGAGCGGTGTCGACGAGGAGCCATGGCGAGGGGAAGGGACAAGATGCAGCGAAGGACTGCAGGGTTTCGGCAAGTGGGCCGCCTCCGGCATTTGACAACATTTCTGTGCAATATGTCAAAAGTAACGCCTAATAACCCCACTTATACTTATTGGTACAAACACGACCGTTATGTGGCCTCGACGAGCGCTCCACGTTCTCGCTCTCGCCCACATCCTCGAGTTCTCCTCCTGCCCGCTCCAGGCGTCATGAGCGACAGGAAACGCGGATACGAAGGCAATGGAGACGCTAGTACAGCTAAAAGACCGAGAAGGTGCGCATGGTCAGCTAACATCGTGCACAGTCATCTAATGCCCGTCTCGTTGCAGCGATGCCGTGAGTCCCATTCCTCTGTCTCGTGAAGGTGAATATGCTTCTTATGATGCCTTACGTTTGCGCTATAACCCTCTTGTGCCCGTTCAGACTCATTCCAATGGCACGCCTTCAGGTCCAGCGGTGAGTTGATTCATCGTTCTGCGTGGCACCACCCTCATCAATGCATGCAACAACAGCTGTCAGCGGATGCGCTCATTGCCCAGAAGAGGGCAGAGATCGCGGCGAAGATTGCGGCCATGAAGAAGGGCGCGTCTGCTACTCCTTCCGCCGCCCCCCGTCCTCCCGTGGTGTCCGCCGCCGCGTCGGTCTCCGCGTCTGCTTCTGCTTCTGCTGCAGCATCACCCTCCCCTCCTATCCCGGATGACATGGCGCGCCGTATTGCTGAGGCAAAGAGGCGTGTAGCGGAAGCCCAGAGCAAGTTGGCTGTGAAGGACAACCCGTACATGGTGCGTCGTAGCCCATGCCTTGTCATAGTCGCAGACTTGATCGTGCTGATTCACCCCACCCATAGTCTGTTCCTCAGCAGGGGAAGAAGAAAAATAGCAACGTCGTAACTCCCGAACCCACTCAGCAAGGCGCTGGTCTCAAGATGGCTGCCCACCCTCTGCTGCTCGACAATACACCTACACTTCCTCAGTCGAAGAAGGATCGATACAAGCCCATGCAGCCGAAGTTCGCGTCCATCAAGGCCAACGTCCGTAATGCCCCAACACCTCCCCCCGCTCCGACTCCTGTGGTTCCGATAGAAACGAAGACGAACCCCTACGCCTCCGCCGCTGCTACACCTGCCGCCGAAAGTGGGTTCGAGGGTGCACCGAAAGAGCGTGTCGGACGGCAGTTCCGCTTTAACCCCAAGGGCAAGTACGTGCAGATTGCGAATCAGGTTAGGCAGGAGGCCCAACTCGAGCAGCTCAAGCAGCGTATCGCGGAAAGCGCCAAGAAGGCCGGTCTAGACACCGAATTTGAGACGCTTGAGAAGAACATAAGGGTGCGTGGACTCGCGAATCCTGTAGGTGGTACGGCGGGTGCTAAGGTCGTATGGTTCTTGCAGAGAGATGCACCTCCTGAGGCGGAGTGGTGGGACGCAGCGCTATTGCCGAGCAAGTCGTACAGCGACCTGGAGCAGGGTTTGGCAAATCTGAACATTCGAAATGGCAAATCGCCGATCACCCTGTACATCCAACATCCCATCCCCATTCCCGCGCCTGGCGACAAGAATAAGCCCACGCACAAGCCGCTTAAGCTCACCAAGAAGGAGCAAAAGAAGATGCGAAAGCAACGACGGCAGGCCGAGCTGCAGGACAAGCGCGATCGGATCCGGATGGGTCTTATTCCTCCCGATCCCCCCAAGGGTACGTTGATGTCCTCCGTTGCTCACCTTTCCCGTCTGACACAGTGGTGTTGTTGCAGTCCGCTTGGCAAACCTGATGAAAGTCTTGACCTCGGACGCGGTGCAAGACCCGACCCGTGTCGAAGCTCGTGTCAGGCGAGAGGTCGCCATGCGCAAGCATCAGCACGAGAAGGCGAACGCAGAGCGCAAACTTACAGACGAGCAGCGGCGCGAGAAGATCGAAACCAAGAAGACCGAGGAAGAGAAGAAGGGCATCTACGGTGCCGTCTTCAAGTGCGTACATACCGCTGCGCCTTCAACTCCTTTCCTGCGCGCCTCGAGTACTGACGTGCGCTTGAATAGGGTGAAGACGCTCTCGGACCCATCGCACCGCTTCAAGGTTCGCAAGAATGCCGAGCAGATGAACCTGACCGGCGTGTGCATCTTCAACCCCCACTTCAGCATGGTCTACGTCGAGGGCGCCGCCAAGTTCATTCGCCAGTACAAACGTCTAATGCTTCACCGTATTGCCTGGACCGAGGCATCACGTGAACGTGGCAACGAGGATGTCGAGCTTGCTGAGGACGAGGAGGGCGAGGGCGGTGGGAAGGGGAAGGGCAAAGTCGTCGCTGCCGATAGCGGCGCGGACGGGCAGGTGTCACTGGAAGACAACGAGTGCTGGCTGGTGTGGGAGGGTCAGCTGCGCGACCGCGCGTTCAACAACTTCAAGCCGAAGAGCTGCCCGACGGACGCGATGGCCAAGGAGGCGCTCGGCCATAAGTTGGCTGGCTACTGGGACCAGGCGAAGAACTGGAAGCCGGAGGAGGAGGAGTTGTTCTGAGTGACGTTGACTTTATATCGTGGTCAACGGAGCCTTTTGGAGCCCGACGTGGGACGTTAAACATCGTCAACAGTGTCGCTTTCGTTGTCGTTGTCTCTGGTCTATGGAATCATACCAGCGAATGGTTAGGAATGCTATTTGTTGCGTGTATCACAATTAAATTAATTCAGGTGCCTTTATACAGTATCACTATTACATCGTGTGGTATTCTCGTCTTGTCCCTGTCCGAGAACCAAGCTAGTGCTATGCATGCCGTGTTGTCGTCTTCGTATCCGTTTCCGTGTCCGTATCCGTATCCGAAGGCCAACGCAAACTGTCTGTACTACTACCCCGGTCGTCTCGTGGGGGAGTTCTCTTGGGTCCACCTCTGGTCTCCCTCCCTACCCTCACGCCGACCATGAGCGTGTCTGCCGACTCCGGGTTGGGGTACGTGAAGCGCACTGGAGGAGTCGGAGATGCGGGTAAGTTGTCCGCTACACGCGCATCTGCCTCATACGCGACCGGCCTGCAATCACGCATGTCATGCGAGAACATCCAGTGGCACGTCGTCTCCCACAGCCCCATCTTCGCGGTGACCCCGGGGAGGTAGCGCACCGCGATGTACGCATAGTGCACTTTGCCCGGCCGCTCGTTTTTGATGACGTACTCGACGACAGACTTGCCAAGCGACTTGAGCGCGACGACCTCGCCCTCGATCTGCGGGTCGTATGTGTCGTAATGTGGGGAGGCATGGCAGAAGTCGCGGTTGTGATATGATGTTGGAGAGAGGCCGATGAGTTGTACGCGGAGTCCAACGGTAAGCGGCTTCGACGGGGGGATGGGTATGTCGTAGACGTGAACGAGGATGGGGGTGTGCTGATCTGGGGGTACGACCATCTCTTGATTGATCCATCGGCCGTAGATTCTGCATGGTGCTGAGGACGAGGAGGAGGTCGACGCTTTACTCATATGTGATGAGTGGTGAGCTCAGGATAAGAACGGCGGGCGCAGGTCGACCAACAAAGGCAGTATACTCTTATTGATCCCCTGTGGCCAGAAGGTTTTCTGTATATGTGGAAGGGCCAGAGCGCCTTACGTTGAGCGCGGCGGTATAAATTGACGTCGGCAGCAGGAGATTGTTGGGAGTTAGGATGATAGGCTCTACGGAGATGTCCATCGAGAGGTACACCGACGTGCGGACACGTTCGCCGTGACGTTGTGTAGCCATCGAGGGGACTGCAGAAGCAGGGTATATGGTGAGCGAGAAGCTGATGGAGGCATAAGCGTGTCTCGTCCCACGATCGCAACGGCTCCGTCAAGCCTTCTCCTGTGAGATTAGAGACGTTTGACGTATCTGTATTTCGTGTTGAAAATTCGGAATGATCTAAGCTGCTTCTGGTCTAAACGCCTCGGGGTGCGTAACCGTGTTGCTGAATCTGCTGTATCTTCGTAATCCGCACGTCTATAAAAACACGAGCCTCCTGCTGAGATATTCATCAGGCAAGAATGCGGTCTTAGGGCGGTGACCGGCGCCAGAAGCGTGGGCTTACCACTTGATGGCGTGTCTATGGGAATGCAGTATGTGGTTCATGGATGCGACACGCAGATTGTCATTGTCTTGTGCGGACCGAGCTAATCGCACAGCCTACTATGGGGGATGATTCGTGGCTACCGAAAGTATCGGTTGCCGAAGTTTGAGAGCATGTGCCTACTCGGGGGGTGGTGATGAGTAAGTTTTAGCTCAAACTTATCATGAGTACCGGAAAGAAGTGCCAAAGCTCCCTTTCTTGTCATTGCTCTGCCAGAAGGCTGTGCACGCTCTAAGCATACTGGGCGTGTGGAAGACAGCTCATCAAGGGCCCGCTGGCGGAATCACTGCGGATGTAATTTGAATAGGTTGCTGAGATGCACGAGACGTCAGGCGTCGGCGGTGTAGTCTCGCGACTATACCCGGGACGCAGGAGGCTAGGGTGTAGGCTCCCTTGGGCATAATTCCTTCGTTCTTCGTTCCCGGCATCGTGATCCGTTGTCCTCTTCGTGTGACGAGTCAATTTCGTTCTATTTGGACCATAAGATGCATCTCGTCCGACGATCAGGAAGAGGAGCAGCAATCGGGGTAAAGCATTCTATAACGCAACAGGGTTCATGCTCAAGACTCAGCATACAGTGGCCACTATCAATGAGGAGAAAGGAGCCTACGGACCTGGACGGATTGGGTGATATTGCGCCGCCAGATACTAACAGATCTTCGCTTCGATATCAACAGCGTAACAGCGGAAGCAATGCCCGGGAATGTAAACCGGCTTGGTGGTTCTTCGAGAGCGCCTTACGTGTAGAGAGTGCTACCCGTGTGGCGTCGGTAATGGGAGACTGTTGGCACCAAAGAAGCTGTTCCTCTTCCGACATCTGGCAACTCGATGCGCCAGCAAATCCACGAACCTTCGCACGGGTGTCTGGCTCTCATTATCAGTCAAGAAATCTCTGAGCGGATGACCCACAGCCTACACTGCTCCACGGCTTCGCTGCCCGGGACAATCAGTTGGTGCGCTAGAGGCAAGATCGTTGGTCCTGCAGCATCGTGGCGAAAGCCCATGCTGAGATCCAGTCGGGAGACATGCTAATATCTGGAGTAGACGTGAGCTCATTATACTTATCGGGGATGTGTTCTGGTGTGACATCCGGGATGCTACATAGCGTTTTCGACACCTCATGATCGCCGCTCTTCCTTCCCCCGCGCGCGGCGCCCGACTGGCGACGAAACGCCTAGGGCTGTCTAGGGCCCGGGGTCGGCAATGTTCGTGGTCGCCGCCGACCTGGTATGATCCCGACGCTCGAAGATCTAAGGCGACGATCTGGGAAGGGGCCACCAACCGTCGCAAGAGCCTGCCGGCTGTGGGTGGCTTGTTGCAAGTCCCATAAACGTCGTGGTAGATGAGATGCACAAGACTCGAATGTCTCTGCAACCGTGTTCGTTTGTGAAGTCTCGGAAGGTACCTGCAAAAGGGTTGTCCATGTGCGCCCAAGCCACCATGGCTGACAGACTTTCCCCTCGGACACCACGGGCGACGCATGCGGGAGTCGGGTCAAGGCCATCGACCTTCCTGCAGCAGGGTCTGGACGACTATAGCGGGGATCCATCCGGAAGACGATGAATGTTCACGAACCGACCGAACGCCCTTGATATTTTGGTACGACTTCGATGTACGGCACTGTCCGCATGACCCTTGGCGGCGCAATAGGGATGCGCTATCCTGCGGGTCATCCCTCCTCCTGCGAGACAAGCAGGTTATATGTTCTTGAAGATGGCAGAAGTTGGTCTGGGCGGGTCGTGATGATGCCAGGCGGGGTCTGGCCTACTGATCGCGCCTTGCTTGCGCTTCGATTCAAGGTTCCTGGAAAGCCGAAGAGTTTCGCGTGGATGAGACGGTGATGAGGGCTTCATGAGAGTCTGGTCTCCCTCGCAGTCCCACCGCGACCGCGTCCAAGACATGGTTGCGGTCAAGGATAACCTGTTCGGGAAGGAAACGGAAGACTTGCGTGGATCGTGGCCGCGGACGTGGTCATCCTTTTTTCCAGCCATTCAGTCGAGTGCAAGAAAGAACGAAGGACGGCTCCCCTGCACGGCTAGGTCCTAGAGTTTTTGCGCAACAACCCTGGCGTGATCATCAATCTTGAAGAGAGGCCAGGCGCAACCAAGGATGCAAAGAAACATCCCGACCTCGCCGTATTCTCGACTTGCTGCGCTACGGACCTTACATGTCTTCATACTGGAGGAGGTCCCGGCATATTCCATAGATATTAGGACGGGTTTGAACGGTAGTACGTGGGGCAGCATGCACCAAGTCTGATGCGAGCGACCTCGGGAACATATTCCACATAGAACCTGCGATAGGACCGTGGACGCGAACGAAAACACAGGCGTTAGCGACTATCGCGTATTCCAAGCGCCTGGGCTCTGCGCGCGTCCGGAAGCAGACATCTATAGTCTGCAAAAAAAAATACATGCTTGAGTGACAGCGGCGCAAGGCTTCCTCAAACAGTCAGAATAGCCTGGTCGTCTTGAGCATACCTAACATACTGGCGCCGACGCACAGATGGACATCTGTCGACGTGAACGAAGAAGATGAAGCGGGAGGAACCGATTAACATAGGAATGTAGTAAGGTATAGCACAACATCAGCCTGTGGCATGACGTTTAATCATCCATCCTAGCCAGTTCGCGCCACGAAACTCACCGAGTCATGAAGCGCGCACCCTCGCCTCCTTTTTCACCTTCTCAAGCTCCCTCATCCACTGCACGTCCCGCACGACCTTCTCCACCCTCGCCCTCTGCCTGCGCTTGTTCAGATGCGAGAAGTCTTCCCCGACGCCCACCTCCGCCCCGAACGGCTTCTTCTCTGGCTTTGGTGGTTGTTCCGGCTCTTTCGCCTTGAGCTGCCATAACCAGAGCCACTGCGGCTGTCCAGCGAGAAGTGTTGTTTTTTTGGACTTGACCAGGCCAATGTGTAGCTTGTCCGCCTCCTCGGCGGAGAGCGTCCGTTTCAGGTGGACCTTCTCGACCTGTCCCGCGTCCGCCAGCTCGGGGAGGACGACCTTCTTCAGGTACCTGTGCGACGTGCATGCAGCGTATGTGTGAGCGAGCATGTCCGAGCGGAACGTGACGGGACCACGGCGCACCTCATAGAGGGGATAACGTAGTCCTGGTCCGCATCCTCGACTGTGTTGGTGAGGTTTTTCTGCTGGTAGTCCATGCTCTGTTTGTAGAGCTCTTGGATCGTGAGACCCGACTGGTGCTCGCGTATGAGCTGGAGCACGAGGTTCCGCGCGTCAGGGGTGGCGCGCCTGACAACGAGGTGCTTCATGGTAGGTGGAAGCCGGTGCCTCATGCTCATGATGGCACAAAGCAAGTCGGATGAGAGACAAGCAGGGACTGTAAATGTTTTGGGTGGCCGCACTAGACAGAGTGACAAGAGGCGCGCACGGCGCGATCAAGAGTCCTTCGTGAATTCGCGCCGCTTACATAAGCACACGTCCTCCATGTTCTCTCTGCCATCTGCCCGGTCTCTGCTGGCGGCCGTGAGGCCCTCGACGTGGTCATCACCCTTTGGGGCTGCTCTCAATGCTCCCTCGCTGGCCTTGTCGCCTGCGTCGTTGGTGTTCGCACGCCAACGGCATCAACTCGCCCCGCGGCAAGTCAAGTTCATCAAGAGACACAAGGGCGTCTTGCCCATCCCGGTTGGCGGCTCGACGAAGGGCACGACGCTCGCGTATGGCGAATGGGGCATTCGTGTGAAGGGAAATGGGATGCGCATTACTGCGAAGCAGCTGAAGAGTGCAGACGAGGCGTTGCGGAGGAAGCTAAAGCCAATCAAGGGCGCGAAGGTATACATGCGGGTCTTCCCCGACATCCCGGTCTGCATTAAGGTTCGTAGTCTTCGCCTGGTGCAAACGAAACAGTGAAGTGTGAATAGATATATCTTATATAGGGTAATGAGACCCGTATGGGTAAGGGTAAGGGTTCTTTCGAGTTCTGGGCGACTCGGTACGTCGCACGTCACGTATGCTGCTATCGCTATCCTCATGCTTCTCCTCATAGCGTCGCGCCAGGACGTGTCCTCTTTGAACTGGGAGGCGCTCCCATCCGTGAGGAGCTGGCACGAGAAGGTATGTGTCCGTCTATGTGAACGCCAGTAAGCCTTCTTAAATGCTGTCGCTCCCCTTCGCATCCACGTAGCGCTTCGTCTTGCATGCGACAAGCTCCCTACCTCCATGGAATTCATCGACCGTAAGGCACCCCCGAGACTCGGTAGCCTTCTCCTCTATCCCGAGCTTGTCGCGGAGGCAGACCCGTCAAAAACAATCGAGCCCACTGCTACCACATAGTAGAGCCGTCTGTAGTCTACCCCTACCGCTCTAATAACATAGTTATCCCACAGCACCACTCTCTGTCACTGTCTTAGGCTTCGCTCGCTGTCCAACATAGCATTGAATGCTTATTATCGAGTAGCGTACTTCTTGTGCACACACCTGTTTATTGAGTGTGCGTAATGTCATAGCGCTCACGTTCTGAGTGGCTAACTCGCGAGTGGGATTGCCACATTGCGAAAGGGCGGCGGTAGCAATTTCCCACTGCCTAGAAAGGCAAAATTGTGGACGGCCCGGCTGGTGACGGCAACGCGCCAAGCATGCGACAGGGCTTTATCATCAGTACTGGCAGCGGCAACTGCAGTGCATTTGAACCACCAGCTCTGTTCTCCCTGTCCTGTTTGCGAAACGTAGCCTCTCAGTCCACCTCAGCCGATAAATCTAGGGAACCCGGACCTCCCCGTAGAGTTCCAGAAGACATGGCTGACCTCCCGACAAGGATGACGCTGTAAGTCCGCGCATACCCTGTACGGCTGTCGTATGGCACAACCGGCAAGCCATTTGTTCTGATCTGGTATAGAAGCGGTGAGCAGCACCTGTCGGTCTACCCAGGTTCTAGACGTGATGCTCACCCAACTGCGCGAGGCACGACGACGGGAAGCCGCCTTTCATGCGTGTCGCCCGTTCTAGACCGTCGGCCCTAGTATCATCTTCACAGAGGTCGTTATCTTGCGTCTGTGAAAGCGAGCCCAATCGAGACCATGAACGATGTCAATGTGCGTTTACTTCGGGGATCAATATGTGATTCGTGGCCAGTGCGACAGGGAAGCACCACGTCCATGGTATATGTTACTCACCCGGCCCTTTTTTCAAAGTTTCCCCATTCTGATAGCCTCGAATTCTTTGCTGTGTCTTTTAGGGTCACTAGCGGTGTCCGCGCGATGAACATACGTCTCTGTGACAGGCTGCTTGGCCCCTGCATATACTGAGGGCTCGTTGTCACGAACCGTGCTCGAACCGCTGCAAGTGGACGGACTCACTGGTTCTCTTCTGTATGTCCTGTTGAAACGCAATCGGGATGACATAATGATGTTGAAGGAAAGCGGGATATATGACCACTCCTCAGGTGGCCGAGTTTGGTGTCGTTCCTGCTCGGCGGCGGGCGCTCGATACGTGGTGCGTTTCCAACCTTCAGCCTAGCGTGAGCAATGTAGCAAACTCTATGCATGCGCAGACACTCACCAAAATTTTCAGGTAGGGACGTGGTCCACGGGATGAGTTGCAATCATTAACGGTCGTCACAAACGTATAGTCGGCGAGCATCATGCTGTGACATCGGCCACCTCGACAATGCAACAATCTGGAGACTCAGAGAGCCGTGCTCAGGAGGCGTACAGCGCGGAATATAGTGCAGAGTGCTCACCTAAGACAAAGCTGTTTGCAGAACATGGCGATTGCGAACCGGCGGAAGAGCGTGCTCCATGATTTATATGGCTCGCGCTGCGAGGGAAGAGGTGCGCGTCGGAGTGGCTCACGCGACAGCAACGGGTTCAGAAAATGGCTGGGTTCAGCAAATGGCCGGGTTCAGCAAATGGCCTGATCCACAACCTCTCATATCGGGGTCAGGTTCTATGCCTATTGACCCTATGCTTTAGCCGGGTTGTGGCGAGGGAATATACAACCCACCGAAACGCTCGCCGTCGCTACTGACCACTTACATTGCAGGTCTCCGTGTCCGTCTCTTCTCCGTCACTGATACTGCTTGCTGCCATAGATCTGGTTCTCTAGCGTAGAGACGCGTAGAGGTGAGAGCTCTGGGCGTTTGTCGTAGAGCACCAGCTGATAGAGGCGGTGGCTTGATCTCCATAGGGAGTTCGAAGCGTTTGTGCCTAGTCAAGAAGCATTGGCGTTCGCTGTACCAGTTTGAGGTATTCTCCTTCGGATCTTCTTTCGTTCATTTTGCGCAGTAGGGCTGGAGTATCATTGGTGATCCGACGCGTCGAGCTTCTACTCGTAGGAGGGGATGTAGTTGCGATAGGGTCAAAGCGTCACGGTGGCCGACACAACGGTGAGCATAACCGGAAGGAGGAACAAGGAGCAAAGTAAGGAGACGCTCGAGAGCGTTCGTTTTGAATGGGTGAAGTAGTGAAGCGTCCAAGCGGGCGAGCCTTTTGTGAGTTGGCGGTGCAAAGCGTGGCTGGTGGCGGTCAGTATTTGGGACCATTGCTGTGGTGAATAAAGTAAGTTCAGGGTACTCAGTCTGTTCATTATGTCTTTTGTTGTCAGAGGATAGACGGAGAGGCCTGCCTGGCAAGCCGCGCCTCGATCCGCTGGCTTCGGTTGCCCCGACTGAGCCGTAAAAAGCGAGTTCAACAACGGCGCCTCTTCGTCCCCCCACTTTCACCTCCCACCACACAGTCCCTCCCGAACTCCAACTTCTGCCTGCCCCTTTCCCCACCGTATCATGTCGAATGATCAAGAACTACGCAAGCTCCGCCCCAGACGCGGGGCACCGAGTCATGAAAACGAAGACGCGGCGAAGAAGCCGCAGACCATCCTTCCCCGACCATGCCCGTCTACCACCTCACACGGTCCAGAAAATCGACCCGCGCGTGGACAACAAGGCCGGCCAGAAGCCCCTCGCAAGCCTCCCCGCGCGAAGAGCCGCAGGTCGGTGCTGTACTTGAAGAAGGAGGGAGCGCACGCCGCTAGTGCCATGACGATCAGAGAGGGTTTGACTCGCGTCAGAAACAAGCCACTCAAGGACTCCGAGCGGTACATAGTTGGCAAACAGCAGATCCACCGGTGCGGGTGCGCCGCGGCAGGGGCAGTCGACGGCGACGCGACGACCCCCAGGTGCAAGTCGTCCTTCCCACTCATCAGCATCAAGGCGGCACGGAAGCACTTCCGAGAGGTGCACTACGCAGCCGACGAGAAACAAACAGACCGCATTGTTCGATGTCGGTGGATAGGCTGTACCAAGACCTTGAAATTTCGCGACACTGGCCGTCACTTCAGCCAGCACTTTGGGGCCTGCTACCGGTGTCCGAATTATCCGGCATGTCGTTGGGGTGGGTCAATAAGTCGCGCGGATGCTCTTACACGCCACATGGAGCGATGTCCCGTGGAGCGGGAGAAACGCGCTGCCCACTTGCAGGCAGATGGCCCGAGGGACTTCGAAGTGTCAACGCCTAGTAAGCTCACGAGCTCTGTACGCACACAACTGGCCCGCGCTCTGACGTCCACACGTTTTTGCAGTGCCAGAGCAGCCCGAAGCTGGGCCTTCTAACCCGCGAAAGCGCTCTCGGAGCTGTGTGCAAGACTTCGAAGAGGAAGAGTACCACGACAACTCTGAGCAGCACTGGGATCCCAACGACGAGTACGACGAGGACTATGTGCCGTCGAAGTCGGTGAAGAAGGGCAAACAGCACGCCAGGAAGCGGAGGAGGGACTAGATGCTTGTTTGTCTTCCTTGGGTACATCGCTACTGTATGCCCTTTCTGCCGTCATTGTGATCTGTTTCCATTGTGCTGCAATCTCCTTCTTACTGGCTCTTGCTGTCTCTACGCTACCGCCATTGTCCGTTTACTCTCTACGAACACCTATCGCATGTACTATCTGAATCCATCATATTTGTTCCGCTCGTGTTTGTGATCCTCGTGTCTCACTAGTTTAGTCTCTATCTTTTCTCACCGCACTTCCCGTTGTCTCGCTTTCAGCTGCCTGTTTTAGTCCAGACGTCAACTGCATCGCTGCTCCCGCCAACAACCACGTCGTGTTCTGCCCACGCAGTGGTTTTCATCGTTGATCTGTCGTCTCATCGAACGTGATCACAACCCCGGCCTGAGGTTCATCCCTCTGCTAGAGCCGCTCCGTCAGCACTAGCATCGACAAAGCCCCGCCAGTAGCACACTATAGATGACCTTTATTTCTGTGCTTGATACATTACGGTCCGTGAGGGGAAACGGTCCACGAGAGCTAAGACGCCCGGGTCAACCGCCATCCGTGTACTGTCGCTCGCACCTCTTCCTCTCCCGGGTCTTCGGGGAACATAGGCTATGATGTGGGCCCTTAACAACGGCATTAGAGCACCGAAGAATGTACGTACAGGGTATTTTCGTGTCAAAATTTCGTCGCAGGTCCAGCCGTTCTCCCGCGCCTTCCTGAAGAACTCCACGTCGCGATGTGCGAGATGTGGTCGGTGATGAGAATAGAAGACCAAGACACATGCGGGTCTTGATTTCGCGAGAGCAAGGTCACATGTCTTGAGCATCGCGTCGTGCTAGAGACAATGTTAGCATATGCGGTGGATGAGTTCCGTAGCTACTTGCTTGAGAATGGTTGAAGATGAGATCGGACAATATCATCAGATCGAATGCACGCTCCGGCTCATTGTCTGGAAGCAGCTGGAGCAACTTCTCAATAGGATGTCCCCAGATGTAACCCTATATATGCGTGACTTAGAGGGCAGGTCAGTGGCATAAAAGTGTGTGATACCTGCACAGCAACACCGTCGTTCTCGGTCTCCCCAAGGTTTTGGCTGACGTTGTAAGATAAATTGTCTATCAGCGCTTGATCTGGATAGTCAGTAATCACCACCTAACGATGACAGCCCTCAGATCAAACCAGACGACCGTCCTAAGGGTGATGGCTCACCTTCCGGGCCCCGTTCTTGGCAGTTACTATGCTTGGCAGTCCGCCGCCTGCGCCGAGCTCCAGGACGAAGCGATCGCGATAAAGAGCATCATGCTCATCGAGGTACGACGCGAAAGCAAGCGACGCATTCCAACTAGAACCTTAACACTCGGTCATCAATCTCGTGATAGTGCATCATATACTCACAGATAATGTGCCCATAGAGGATGCGAGCCAACTAAGCGCAGATTGATTGTCGTCCAATCGGTCTGATCAGAGCGTTCTCGAGTATAAACGGCCGTTGTAGGTTCTGGCGATGGTGGTCTCGGGGGCTCCTTTGCGATGGATGAGCAGATTGGACTCCTGCTTGATAGCATACTGACAGTGAAGACATCACCGAGATCCATTCCACCGTCGGATTCGGTATCCGTGTGTGACATTCGAGTTGTGGAACTAGTGCGTTTTCGTTTTGAGTGGACTCTGCACAGGGCAATGAAAACGATATAAGCGCTTATGCTAACTTAGACACGAGTCTTCCACTTGCCTGGAATATAGCTGACTGCGACAGCGATTCTACAGACGAAAATTGTACGACGATACTGCCACCGATTCGCGATGCTGTGCTGTCGAGGTTCCCGCGAAGCGCACAGATGGACACACAGCTCCGGGTGACCGGGGTCCAGCCCGTCCAACATGCCAGCGGGGCAGTTGCCCCTCCAAAGTCTCAAGCACCTCCTGATTGCCTACCAAACATCTATATCCTCTGATGATCAGCTACAGCCTAAGGATCATGCAAGTGTAAGCTACTCACAGTGTACAGGATGTCCCCCAAACATTGAATAAGGGCGGACCCTTCCGAAAAGTTCCTTCGGTCCGTATGCCAATGCGAGGTAGGCTGCGCAGAGAACGGTGCGTTCGTTCTCTTTGTGTCTGATAAATGGTGACATCTGAAATATAATAGAAACATATGACGTACAGTTGCTGGCCCATATCGTCTGCTGAACCTAAGGTCCTGGGTATCTGATATTCGAAGCGAATCAATACTTGAAGGCCAGGCATAGTTCCAGTTGCTGCAGCTTCAATGATACTGCTGTAGAGCTAATATCCGACACTTGTAAGCTGTTGTTCCCATTCACGGAGACATTCGCGTTCTGCTTGCCATGCAACGGTATATACCTTGCGTATGTCAGACCTTGCGTCCAGATAGCTCCTCAAAGCTGTTTGAGAGCAAGGCACTACGTCATAAGCTAACGACTGCATGTATTGCATGCTTAATGCATTGAATTCGGTCTTGAGATAGGCTTACCTCGCACTACTTGCCGTGGAGTGGCTCTGCCTCTGAAGAGGCTTCGTACGGTTGGGGCCTCTAGAATTGGTCGCAATACCGTGTAACCCATCGAAAGTTTCCTCTTATAGACCACGCACTGTGAGGTCAGTGTTCTCTAGCAAGGCCGTTTCGGACTGGAGCCACACATGATTACCGCAACTGTGATAAGTATTATGATACTGTACGAAACGGGTCGATCTCGCAGTGAATATAGGACGACGATCAACGCCATGCGATCTGCTCGCATATATTCATCTCTACGATCCGGAGTCCTGAACGCAATGCAAGTCGATTTTCAGTAACCACTGGCAGAAGAAAGGTGACACTCACAATATACGCGTCCCCGAACATCCGCTGACGGGCACGCATCGATTTACCTTTCCAGCACTAAATTGGCTAGTACAGTTATGCTGTAGGGTTCGTTAGAAGCATGGAGAATATGCTCACAAACAACCAAGTGGCGGGAGGTGAGTGGCATCGGCCCGGCACGAGGTCCGCTGTAGCGCGCGTTCGTGTTCAACATGCCTTTTGCCGAGCCGCTCCCATTGTCTGACAACCACCATCTAGGAACACCGCACGTCCATTCCATCCGCCCTCTTCCGCGATCTACTCTTGCTTTACGACGCATCTCCACAATGTCTTGCACCACCGTTACGTACGCTCCCCCGATCCAAAGCACATTTGTCGCCACTACTGCGTTCGTCGCATCCACATCCGAGAACCATGCGTTTTGCATGCCTCCTCCCCCGATAGTTCCGCAGACACCAGCGAAACGCAGGCAGGATGAGAACGCTGTCCCTTGGGGGCCGCAAAGGCACAACCGTGCCAAGGCTCGCGGCAAACGGCGCGTAAGCTTCGCCCCGCTACCCGACAGAGAAGACGTCCCTCCAACGCCGTCCAAACCCGCGAAGACATCGCGTCCTGCTCGTCCCGCTCTGAAACGGAGATACTCGACGTCCCAAGTCCCATCGCGCGATCATCAACTGGAAAGCCGCCATCTATCGCAGCGCGAGGGCGTATGCATAATGTCGCCGGAGGAATTCGTGTCTATGGTTGCGCAAGATCAGCGTCGTTCCCATTCCGATGCATCTTCGACGGATCATCGTGGTTGGTGATAGCATGAAGGTGAGCTCCTTGATTGACTTATGTAGATTGTTACACTGTGCTGAGATCAATACTGTAAGGCTCGTTGCCGAACTACTCGAACCACTACATCGACCACAACCCAGTGGCGGTTATGCTCCCCTTCTTGCGTAATTCTACGTTCAATATCGTTCCTTTGTACCTATGGACACTGTTTCCGTCAACTTGCTCTCATGCTTTCATCTTCGCATACAAATGACCTGTACCCACCCCTGATATTTCCATACATACTGCTAGCTGTCCGACCCCGCGATGTAACAATATGACGTCGTCATTTTTCCTCTCTATATACTTTGTACCCCAGCCTTTTGTTGGATCGCTTCCCAATTCTGCCATCTCGGAGACTCCGTGACGGTGTGTCAAGTACCCGCGTCCCTCTTCAAGTAGTATCCCGCATGATATGTACAGTACAGGAGTACAAAGAGCGGGAGTACGGTGTACGATAACCCAACATGCCTGAAGACCACCGAAGGGGAGACGGCTTCCTGGACCACGCCCCTAACATCTCGAGTTATCGGCCCTTCTGTACTTTTCCGCTCGGCTTTGAGGTTGATAGTTGCCGTTTCTTGTCTTGTTTCGCGGGCTATATAGGACTCAGTCAAGAACGGTGATGAGGGCGGATGAAGCATTTGATTACTGACACAAGCCCTTCTCGCTTCTTGGTGCCTTCTCACGCAATCTATCCTCCCGAACCGCTCCCCACAATGGGGACATGCCCACATCACCTTCAGGTGGTCCTGCTTTAGGTGTCGGACTACCTGTTGGAAGTTTTTATATTTGACAGCGCAATTCCCCCACAAGCAAGGTACGCGTGTCGCCTTCTGCTTTTTGTGGTAGTGCCCGCTGAAATGCTTCACTATAGCGTCCAGATCCGTGAGGGTAAGCTTCTCTGAACAGATTTCGCAGTGTATCGTCTGCTCTCCCTCGACCACGACAAGGGCTTGACCGGCGATGGGTGGCCGACGGGTTCGGTTGCGCTTTGGAGCGGACTCAGGTGGGGCGTATAGGACATCGTCCGTCGACAAGTCGCTGCGTCTGCGCTTTCGCCTGGATCTCTGAGAAGACCGGTAGGCGTTGGACGGGCCTACCATTGTAGCAGAAAGCTTCCGTCCGGCTTCGCTTCCCTTCTCCGGCTGCGTAGCCGGCGGAGTGGGCACAATTGTGGGAGTGTGTGACTTGGCCTGCTTGCGCAAACGCTCTGATCGACGTATCACGGGCACAGACAACTGTAATAGTGCCAAACATGCCTCCTGGAAGAGGTTAGCGACCATAAGAGCGGTGAAAGCGGGCCAGCTGTCGGCGTATGAAGAGGGCAGTTCGTCGTACCTGCCGGGACTTGTCCTGCTTTGCCACGTGATCTTCCTCTTCCATTACAATTGGCAAGCCTTCGTGCTCGGCCACTTGTACGGGTATGTGAGTCAATCTGGTGGTGAACTATAGAGGACACGAAGTTAAGTAGGGAAAGCGAGCACGTACGGCTTAGCGAAACACCTCAAAGCAGGACGATGAGGGGAAGAAAGCGGATAGTTGGAACGACTCAACATGATTCGGTCCTGTAGCCATGAGATGAGCGAATAAGGAGCTTGCAAGAACAAAAAAGACTGCTTGCGCACAAGCCCGGGTGCCGCGATAATTACGACCCCGGAAGGCTAGTCCATCTGATGGTTCTGTTTCGTGCACACAACGAGTGCGTAAGGTCTACGAAGACGCGTCATCAGTGGCTTCGTGATGCATGCAAAGGGACATGCGACCACCTAGCGCGCCATCATGACAATACTCAACCAATGCCTTAATATGGATGTTGAAGAGTCGACAACTAATGCAAGCGGCGGTGCTAACCGTATTGTCCCATGCTCTGCGGTAGTGTGAGTCCGTTTGTTTGCAGTCGCGAGCACATCATGATGCGGAATGGCAGATGCAAGAAATTCGTGACGGTGACAACTGAATACCTACTGACGGTGACAGCTCGCAAGGTTGGGGGCGTTCTGCACATGATTGACTCTAGGTTGCAACGTCAGTGTGATAGTATGCGGAGGTCTTGTGGGTAGCCGGTGGACGCGAGTAGACTTCAGAAACTTGTTCCGGAAAATCAATGCCGCAGACAATCGAGCCTCTTCAAGCCTTGGACAGTAACGTTTGACATGCTTGACACATGACGATGTTGCCCGAGTCTTGCAGCTGCCATTCGTTGTGGCCGTTGCAACCTGGCAAGCGCTTTCGGCGAGAACATGTAGAAGTTCGAGGGCAAGCGGGCACAAATGGGATTCGCGTTTGGCCGGTGCAAACGCGTGCCGTACGTAGTACATACAATAGACCTTATATACACAGTAGAATAGGGGTAGATAAGGGCGCGGATATCCGTCGGGGGGCGGGACCTGTGGCGCTCGTTCCGCGAGCTCGCCATCTTGACGCCAGGATTCCAACACATCCCCTCGAGCGAGCGCAGGCAACGAGCGAAGGATAACAAACAAATTGAACGGGGCGGGGATAAGGGAAACAGCGAGCAAGGAAGGAGTAGTGTTGCCGCGAAGTGAGGTCACTTCACGTCAATGTGCACCTTGCCTTGAGCGGAGTATGAAAATCGACCATCAAGGTCGCTTTGAGGTCAGCTCAAGGTAAGTCAAGGTCGCTTCAAGGTGTGGACTCTCGGCGGCTCCAAGTATCCGCTGTCGGGCCGACTGGTACGACGCGCTTCATCTGGTCACGTGCCGGATTCTCCTCTCCTCGTTCCCGCCAGCCTGCTTTCTCCCATCAGCTGCACGCACTTCAACCATGTCTCTTGATGTTGTATGTTCTCTCTTGGGTCATTTAGAGCTCACCAAACCTTTATCTGGATAACTTAGATCCGTTTCCTAGGTATTTATCTTATGCATGTGTAACGTAGATGATGAGCAGCAATGCAATCTTTGGTCGAAGAGCAGAGTCCAGAAAGGCATAAAAACTTACCAGGTAGTGAGTAGAAGCATCTCTCCTTTCCCATGTCAATCTACGGCTGTGCTTCCTGCGGTGCGAGAAATCTTGCACAATGCAGCTGCCAAACCTCTGAGCTTCTGCAACCCACTGCTCCCCTTCCCTCTACACCTCAGTCACGATCTACCTTCCCTCCTGGCTCTCATCACTACTCTTGTACTCCCGCACCAAGCTCTGCACTACCCCGGTAACACTCCAGG
>NW_006766915.1:58673-60129 GCF_000275845.1 Dichomitus squalens LYAD-421 SS1 | reverse complement strand
TGTTCGAATGAACTGAACTGTAGATTGGGGGTACAGAGGTCCCCTATATATACTACTGTACATCTGTGGCTACGTAGTACTATACAGTACATTCCCAGGATGCACAGTCGCACAGAGAAGCAGTGCGTACACAGCGAAGCTGTGTGTGTACCACATGAGTAGTACAGCCTCGGTTATTGCAGTAACCGGCTGTGCCGTTCCATATCTTGTGACGGCTGTGTTAGACAAGCTGAGTAAACCAGCGCCTGTTCAACAAATGGGATTCGCGTTTGGCTGGTGCAAACGCGTGCCGTACGTAGTACATACAATAGACCTTATATACACAGTAGAATAGGGGTAGATAAGGGCGCGGATATCCGTCGGGGGGCGGGACCTGTGGCGCTCGTTCCGCGAGCTCGCCATCTTGACGCCAGGATTCCAACAGAACATACACGTAACTTACTGTGACATCGATGCCCAAACCTGCAAGCACTCGGTTAATCGTGATCCAGCGCGGAGAAAGGTTACAATCATAGCAGAGGTGCTCACGTTGCCGCGATGAGACATTGCATGTCCGACATACCAGTGACGTTTTGCACAAGACATTACAGTATTTATTGGCGGTGTTCGCGCGAGACTGTTTGCCTATGCTTGTTCCCCATCGGCTACGGCACGAGTTTCTGTTAGGACCCCCGATTATTCACTCAGAGGAATGATCCGATTTTCCAAAATTTTGCCATAAATGTCCGAAGGATCAGGCCTTTCCGGGAGCCAAATCTGTCCGGATTCGACCAGGTCTTCCGGATTTGTGCTCAAATTTGGCCGGACTATAGATCAGGCCATCCGGCGGCATGATGTTGTCCGGATTGGGCAGATCAGGCGCCCAGAGGCTGAATTTTCACTCAGGGAACGTCCATATTGTTTCTTTGAAAGATCTACGGCAATCTGGACAACATAGAATATGCTAGGGGTCATCTTGCAAATGGAGAGGCAAGACATTCTGTCAATCTGCAGGCTGCCTGTCACAGTTTTCTCGTGCCACGTGACCTGAGGGTCATGTGTACTGGGACAGACGCTCACCTTGACCGCGGACAACTCGTATTGGAAAGTGGAGGGGCCAGGATCGAACCCCAGACCTCGTGACGGCCAGGAGCGCCCATCCTCACTCACAGGCAGGTGACTGATGTGACAGCAGGAGCGCTTACTCATTGGGAGGGGTCCGGACTCGGCACGACTCAGGTATTAGTCGTAAGGTCACCATGAGGCAGGTCAGAGGGTAGGACATGAGGCAGAGAACTCTGACCAAACGATAGTCAATAGGTACCTGGTCTGTGCACCATTGTATTAGTATATATAGTAGGGAGTCTGAGGCAGGGAACCTCAGACTTGATCTTCTCGTCGATTCCCCATCTCCTCTGTAGGTAGCTAGCAGCCCTACCTCCCTCACCTACCCCTTCTAGTCTAGGAATACATCTCT
>NW_006766915.1:0-52020 GCF_000275845.1 Dichomitus squalens LYAD-421 SS1 | reverse complement strand
AGCGCCCCATCCTCACTCACAGGCAGGTGACTGATGTGACAGCAGGAGCGCTTACTCATTGGGAGGGGTCCGGACTCGGCACGACTCAGGTATTAGTCGTAAGGTCACCATGAGGCAGGTCAGAGGGTAGGACATGAGGCAGAGAACTCTGACCAAACGATAGTCAATAGGTACCTGGTCTGTGCACCATTGTATTAGTATATATAGTAGGGAGTCTGAGGCAGGGAACCTCAGACTTGATCTTCTCGTCGATTCCCCATCTCCTCTGTAGGTAGCTAGCAGCCCTACCTCCCTCACTACCCCTTCTAGTCTAGGGAATACATCTCTTCACATCTCTTGCTGTGTCACCTCTGGTTGCTTCGCTTCTCAGCACCAACCTCTGCATCAGTAAGCTTTGCCCTTGTTTGTTTTGGTGGCACAGCTCGTTGGCTGTGACACTGCCCTACCTCTTGCCCTCCAGTGCTTCTTGCGCAATTTCTCAGTTCACCGCCGGAAATGCAGAAACGTCCTTTTACGTTCCGGGATACAAGGAAAAAGAGATAGCGACACCGGTTTGCAAGCCTTGGTGATCAATGAGCGATACTGTTGGTCAGGACCGGGTAGCTATCATCCAACACCGGGCCGCCCAAGGGCGGACGGGGATCAGGCCTCTGCCTGGTTGGACCAGTTTTGTCCGGACTTTGGCACCAGGCCATCCAGAATTTGGACGTCGATTTGGCCGGATTGGATCAGGCATAGGCCTTTTTGGGTGGCCAATTTTGTCCGGATCAGGCATCATTCCTTTGGGAGAATAATCGGGGGTCCTTTTCTGTTTCGGGCAGAACGCTTCCGAAGACTTTGTCCGGCAAGATCGTTCTTAGATTCGCGCCCGTTTCTTAGTGGCCTAGTTAGTGTATAGGGCAGAATAGTTTCGGCCTCTGGCAAATGGCAGATTGGCAAATATGGCAATTGCCAGGGCCGGCAAATACTGGCAGATCAACGGGCGCTCCGGGGAGCCTCTGGCGATGGAGAGTGATTAGAGCTATCCATTGAGGCCACAGAAAATATCCGATGCTCTTTAGTGAAGATTTAGAACATGAATACTGCATAGATATTGCTGTCTATCCACTTCCCGCAACAGAGTACACTCATACAGGTGATTTCCCATCTAGCTGAGAGTTTCAGCCCATCAGTCAGGCGCCGGGATGACTTCTCAAGACAAGCTAGTCAATAAGGCGGCCATCAATTGTCTCGCTCATAACACATACCGCTATATTGAAACACTCCCCAGAGTATAGAGTGGAAGGACTGTCTCTTACTGAGCTACTCTGTCTCTGTGGGCGACCGGTAACGGCTCCATTAACAGTAAGCGCTCGACAAGCGCCGTGTATCTGCCACCAAATTGCCGGTCTCGGTGGCGGGCAAAATGGCAATTGCCGCTTGGTAGTTGCCTCTGGCAGATTAGCAGCGTTCTGCCAAGAACACTAGGCCTAGTAGTGTCCTTTAGCTATGCCACACAACGGTCTGTGTAGTTGAGATAAATTTGCACGCGAGAATCGTTCAAACGTTGAGATGGCTTCCGGCATTGCAGGGGTTCCCCCGGGTGGTCAAACAGCAAGAAGCACGGACTTACTCGCTTCCTGACTACAGTTTTTTTTTGTCTCAAAGCACATGTATTAGATCATTGACAGACTGCTTTACCGTTGCCAGCCTCTTTCAGGAGGCCGCGTACTCTTCGTCTCGCCAAAGCGCTTTCGCGACGACTCAGATGCGATTAATCCTTGTGAATTATGCCAACGTCCGATAAAGGTGCAGCGGACTGTCGATATAGATACGAATGTATAGGGGTCGAGAAGGTAGACTTATAAGTGTGTGAATGCGATCTGATTGTCATCGTACGTAAGTGACCGAGCTTTGATGTGCTGGCTACTTATTGAGCGCCGAGGTAGACGCCACTCGGATGGTGCCGGGCGTGCTGACGGTCCTGCCACTCGCAGTCGCCTTACGATTCTTCTTAGTACTGTCCACGCTTGCTTACAGAATCACCAATATCAAATATTCCAACACAATCCATCCTTCGTTGGAACTGTGGCGCCCGCTGCAAAGTTCAACATAGTAATCCAACTGCTGATACTATGATGCTGTATGACGACCGTAGCGCTACCGCTGATTGCGATTTTTCTCAGAAGCTCTCCCAAACAAATATGATCAGCGCTGCCGATGGCGACGTTTCATTGCCTTCCTGTGGCGCACTGGCATGCCTTCACGTTAATCGCACCCCTGGTAAGCACCTTTTGTGATCCACGTTTTCAAGGAGGGGGAAACGTGACGACTCACAGACGGCACCAGGTCGTCAAGCTTGCATGAACAAACAGCTTGTATCATCGAGCACAACATAGCTCTTGGATCTACTTATGGTGATGCTTTGTCCCTAGCACCTCTTATATGTGATCACTCTTCAGTGTCACGTAAAGGCCTTTAAGTATGTGCTCCTGCATCTTCCAGTCTTTGAAGTCCCAGCACTGGTGTCACGTCCATCGACTAGTCGAAGGAGCGGCCTCAGTCAAACAGCTGCATCTCATTGAGTGACAATGGCGGTTGAGGTCGTCTTTGACGGAAGCGCTCAGTACGCGCAGTCCGCGGTCTATAAATATGAGGAGTGCTCTACCCAGAAGCCCCGGTGACAGATCCAGGCATGCAGCTGCAGTGAGCGCATCTAGGTAAGTCTCACCATCTCCTACTTGTAAGCGTCCGATGTTCTGACCACGAAGGTAGCGCGTCACCTAAGCTCGTGTGCGGACGGGGCGGAGGGCAGCGGGACCTTTTTCACGCGTTCCGATGTCCTTCTCCTCGTCTTGCGCCCACCCTTCGGACCTCATAGTATCTTCTTAGGAGACTCTATTACACCGCGTCTTACAGGTCGGGCATCGCGTTTGTAGGGCCGCCTCAGTCTTGGCTCCTCGATACTCTGGACGGGTGTACACAACTCCAGCGTTTATGGCTGGACTACACCGTCGAACGCTGCTATCTGGGAACTAGCTGCCTTTTGACCTGCTTGAGTATCTGCACCAAGATTCCCGACGCGATTAGGGTCTCAAGCTCTGGAGAGAAGGCAGCTGCAACACCTTGTCGACTACGAACGCATCTCCCGGCTGGGGATCGTTGACGTTGTCGTCCGCGAACTGGGAACCAGACGCCTTGCTGTCGCGTTCGAACTCCTCGCAGTCATCTTTCACTGTCTCCCACGAACTCGTCCGACGTCCTGCTCAATGGCTCGTGCACGTTCTCGTCGCTGGAGCACTAGGACGCGCTACCAGGCGGATCATCCGAATCACCACAATTCCCCCAGTCGTGAGCCTCTGAACTCGTGCCGAAGTTGCTTCCTTGCTCCTCGTCGACATCTGTATCGGACTCTCTGCCCGCAGGGGGATCAACGAGCTCGAGCGCAGACGATGATGGCCCCGCCTGTGGCTCCGCAGTACCTCGGTAGGAAGAAGGGCTCGCAGGGGAATCAGATACGGAACTCACGTTCGTAATAGAGTCCCCCGCCTCTTTCTCCTCAACGCTTGCGCCCGAGGGAGGATGCTCTCTTCTAGCTTCAGCGCCTGAACTTTGTCCGCGCGTAGCTCCTTCACCATTTCGAGAGCCTGCGCCCATACCTCCACGTGCGACCGAGTCCATGGACGGGCGACCTCCTCAAGATCGGCAATCGCAAGTGTGGGTTTCGCCGCAGGGTGCGGAACTAGCGTGACGAGTCCTCGTCGATGCTCGCACAGTCCCGAAAAACTACGGCTATCCGTCATATCATGTTTACTCTTTTCGACACGACCACCAGCGAGTCACAGTGCAGACCGGCACAACAACGGGATGCTGGGCCGGAGCAGGGGCCTCAAGAGTACAAGAAGTGGTGAGCAACTGGACGCGCCTGTGTTGGAGAAAGCAGCTGACCTGGCGTCTAGAGACCCGTTGGTGGGCCGTAGAACTCTCCGCAGAGAGCCATGAATGGGTGTGCGAAGGATAGGAGTGATCGAGCGCGGAGGCGCGTTTTCATCGCGCCGTTGGCGACGGTGGGACACTTGCGTCGGAAACACGAGACAGTGGTGGTGGGGTGAGAACTAATGACCTCAGGGTGAGAAGCGATGATGTCTACCGGACGCAACGCACGATTGTAGTGGCATCGCCTGCTGCATACCTGGCCACACTAATCACAAACATGTGCGGATCGGCGTACACCGCGTAATAAAGTCGGCGTACGTACGAGTACGCTCCCGGTCGGCCTCTCAGGTGACCTGCACCGCGACCGCGACGTTCTCTGCATCTGGGTCTTGGGTATGCCTACGGCGTCGGCGACGCGAAACCGGACGCGAAGATATTGGCTCCTCACATTCCCTCCAAACGAAGACGTCAGGAGGGACACCATACGCATCCGCCGGCCTTATTCGCATGTATCCCCAACTGCGATACGCGCTCGCAGCAATTCGCAACCACGAACAGCGTGATCCGGGCGGTCATCCACAGCCACGACAAGGGAGAATGCCCCTTCACCTCTTCATCGTACTCTTCTTGCTCTGCGTGTTCTCGCCCGGCGACTTCAGCAAATTCGACGACGATTTCATCTGGGATCTCGTCGCCTCCTGCCGTTCGCCCATTATGAACATAATATAATCAACTGCGGTCTCCGCTATCTCAACATATAACTTCCATCTTCTAGCTACGACTGGACTCTTCTCTAACTCCTATATCCCCTTTCCCATGCGGTCCTATCTACTCTCGTCTGCAGCCCGCAAGATGTCCTACGACCACAACGACTTCACCAACTCCGACGACGATTTCATCCGAGATCTCGTCGCCACCGGCTTCATCTTGGCAGAACTTGATGAGTCACTCCAGCAAGGCGGGGAAGACCCCCAGAGCTCCTCGCATGGGAGAGAGGACGCGAACGAGGTGAGCTGTTACACGCAACCGATAGCTTTTCAGATGCTGATCATGCTGTGGGGCGACTGCGGCCGGCCCTCACACGTCTTCCAGCCTCTAACGAGCACCCCCGCCCTTACACCCACGCCCGTCGTTACATTCACCCTCACCCCCACCCTCACCCTCCCGCAGCCCTCTTCTCCCACCATGCAACCCGCTACGGTGGCTTCGTTCGCTCCAACGGCGCCCCTCGGCAACCTCTCACCCATCCATCCATCCATTCCTATGGCTCCAGGGCAGCTCCCTTATCTGTCTCCATCTCCCGCCCTCACCCCCAGCCCCGTCCATGACGACGATACCGACGACAAGGAGAATGCCGCTGCACCTCTCTTGCCCGGGCCTCAAGCCCGTCTTTCCGACAAGGGCAAGCGCAAGGAGGTAACTACATCACTCTCTCCCCTCCCGACCCCACCCGCAAGGCCCGCCAAACGTTGCCGGGCGGACAATGCTGGTGGCTCGAATGCGGATCAGGTGGTCTCTTGTAAGAGGGCCCGAAGGGAAACGGACAGGCCCGCTCTCACTTCTCCCGAGCCCGAGGCTCTAGACGAGGACAGGGGGAACCCATGTCCCTACCTGGTGTCCCGGCACTCGCAGCTCACCTGTGGCTTGCGCGGCTGCAGTGAAGTCCTCGAGGTCTCGGGGCTCTCACCGCTCGCGCCCACTTCCGGGAACACTTTTCTGGTGATTCATCACCAAGCCTCGGTACTCCGGGTCCCAGCCGACCCAGAAAAACCACTGTCGCTCAATATCCCGACTACGATACCAAGGTGAAGTGCCCATGGGGTGGCTGCGACGACCGCTTCACCCTGGAGCACATGCAGCTCAACCGGCACTTAGAGGAGGATCATTTCGGGATCCGGTATAAGTGCCCGCATTGTGGCCAGGAGTTCATGCGTCAGACCTATCTGACGACGAATCATATGAAGAAATGTGGCGTAAGTGGTTTCAAGTCGTCGGGTGGTGTCAGCTCAATTTCTCACGTGCATTGTTAGAAATCGTTACGCCGCAAGGTTAGGGCAGTAACCGCGACCCTGTATGATCGCCTTCTGTCGCCATTTCTCTTTGCCCATGCCTTACCACTTAGTGTGCCGAGACCACAGTAGCTATCCCGGACAGAGCGGGAAATTCCACATTCCGAAATTGAAGAAGCCAAAGACCATCCTTCCCCGACCATGCCCGTCTACCACCTCACACGGTCCAGAAAATCGACCCGCGCGGGGACAACAAGGCCGGCCAGAAGCCCCTCGCAAGCCTCCCCGCACGAAGAGCCGTAAGTAGGTGCTGGACTTGAAGAAGGAAGGAGCGCACGCCGCTAGTGCCATGACGATCAGAGAGGGCTTGACTCGTGTCAGAAACAAGCCGCTCAAGGACTCCGAGCGGTACATCGTTGACAAGCGGCAGCCTCACCAGTGCGGGTGCGCTGCGGCAGGGGCAGTCGATGGCGACGCGATGACCGCCAGGTGCAAGCCGTCTTTCCCGCTCATCAGCATCAAGCCGGCGCGGAAGCACTTCCGAGAGGTGCACTACGCAGCCGACGAGAAACAAACAGACCGCATCGTCCGATGTCGGTGGATCGGCTGTTCCAAGACTCTCAAATTTCGCGACACTGGCCGCCACTTCAGCAAGTACTTTGGAGCCTGCTACACGTGTCCGAATGATCCGGCATGCCGTTGGGGTGAGTCAATATGTCGCGCGGATGCACGTCGTCCTATCCCTGCGCTAAGCCCTCGAGTTCAGTGCCGAGGATCTTGGAGATGCCTGTTCTCGCTGGAGATATCGACTAGCTAACCCCGCCAGATGGCGAGGATGTCCTGTTCTCGCACGCGAAGTACATCTCCATGTACGGCGCGGAGCAAACGCAACCTAGAGAGCTGCTAGGTCGTGCCTCCGGTGACCATCTCCGCCGGCACCGAAGACTCGACCTGCCACGATCAACCACTACGTCCACGTCTCACCAACAAAACCTCTTGTAGAAAACCGCCCTGCGCTGCAGAGCTTCGTGGCGCTCGCCTCACGCGACAGACGGGCGCACAAAACAATGACAACGTATGCCAAATCGACGGGTGCAAGACACGCCCGTTTGCGGAAGATAGTATAGACCAGGCTATGGGCGCATATGCGGCAGTTCCTGGAAGTGTAGCTATACTCTTCGCCTCACAAAATTGCTTAGAGTTTGCTGCTACAAAGAACACACAATCACTATATCGAGCTGGAATCTATGCTCAGCGATTTCCTTCGACGACTTCATTACGAGTCAAGGCGTAGTTGCCTGAGTCCGGTTTGCTCGTCGGGCGCGTTGGTGTTTATGCATGATCGGTTGATCTTTGTTCGTGGACAACAGTATGTCTTATGCTCGGAACGGAAACGAATGCAATATGAGGAACTCGAGCATTCGGGTGTAGCCATTGGGGTCAGCGATACATCCTCATTGTTATGAAATTAGGAGGATGACAACCCAGTACGGGTATAGTTCGAGTCCCTGACCAGGAGCACTACAGGAAGGGGAGTAGTGTAGACAAGACAGACCTATTCCACCACACCAATCTGATGTCCGCAAGAAACACCATACAAAGTGACGGACGTGCGATGTCAGCATTAGCTCTGACTACAGGTAGATGTCATCTCTTGTTTCGTGACTTTTCATGATGTCATAACTCAGTAAGACTAGGCGTTCGTAACTCACTATAACGTGGGCTACGACCTCCCCACGGGACCCATCTATTCGATCGCCTCCACGTCGTTCTGCATATCTTTCTGGTCCGCCTCAAGCCGAATCCGGACTTTCTCCACCTCGCGCTCCCAATCCGTCTTCAGGCATATCCATACGCCAATTGCAGCGGCGTAGACGAGAGAAACGGTCAAGCCGACCCAGAGCCCGTGCAGCTGCATATCGCGCCAGAACGCGAGCCAGATCCCGAACGGAATGCCTATGGAGGTGAATGGGCACATGTGTCAGCTCCGAATAGCGGCGCAAGGAAGCGAGCGAAGAGAAGGGAACGCTCAGAAGGCAGGAAGAGAAAGGTGGATGGGCAACGCACCGATGACATAGTAAGCGCTCAGGTTGAGCAGCGCGCCCGTGAATTGTTTGCCTATTGCACGCAGGATGCCAGATGTGATGGCGCCAAGGCCGTCGAACACCTGGAAGAGCGCAACGAGAGGAAGAATCGACGCGACGAGGGAGACCACAGCTATGCGTCGAGCATCATCAGTTCTGCTACGTTCGGGACACGGGGGGAACGAACGACGTACCCGGATCATCGTTAAACAGGTGCGCCCACGAATGCCGGAAGACCATGAACATCGTGCTGTGAGGAGCGACATCAGCTAATTGCATATCTAGCTATGTCTGAAGAGAAGCAAACCTCCATACGGCGCTGATGACGAGTGACATAAGAATAGAGCACTTCGCCGCGACAGCCGCGCGCGTTACGTTCTCCTCTCCGAGCAGGTTACCGATACTAATGTTGAGAGCATGAGGCGATCGTCCGAATCCACGAAGCATGTACGTACATACCGGACGGATGCCGCGACGCTCAGCGCAAACGGCGCCTGATACGTCGTCGAAGCCGAGACGAGCAAAACGGATTGCGTCGCGAGCGCGGTCGGTCCCAGCCTGCACGCTGTCAGAATCGAGATGACACAACGTTCGACGGACGCGAACTTACTGGCTGGCGGCAACTATCAATGGTATGCAGTGAGTCTAAATACATGACTCAAGGTGGAGAAACGATACTTACGTCCGACAAGCTCCCAGGACCACCACTCGCTCGCCACCTGGCCGACGCCAGACAGCCCGAGCTGGACCAGGACGCCGAGGCTAGTGAAGCAACGCATCGAGAGCGGGTGCCAGGCGGTTTTCGGCACGAAGAACACCCCATAGCAGATGGACAGGATGGAGATGAGGTTGAACGAAATGGCCGTAGCAATCGGGGCGCCGATGAATCCGAGGCGAATCGGCTCCGGGCCCCACACTGGCACGTCCCAATAAGAGGGTTTGATGAGCATGCGTCCTTCCACCTGTATAGAGGGAGGCACGTTTGTGAAACGTACCGAGCAGGTAGTTGAGCAGCGCGTTCACAGGGGCGACCCCGAGGATGATTCGCGTGGGCACGGTGAACAGACCTGTCCAATAGCATTTAAAAAATTTCTCGCGGTATTTGTGATGTTCGACCTCAAGAACGGACCTTGTGATTGGAAATATCGTCGCGATATAGCGTTGAACGCGTATGCGGGCAGCCCGGCCGACGAATACTTGAGATAGACGGATGCGAGGCGGGCGACTTCGGGCTCTTGTTTGAGGAAGAGCAGGATGCTTTCCGAACTCCACCAAATAAACATGATAGGCTGTCGGAGGTTGGATCATCAGGCCCGATGACCGTATCTGAGGCGCGCTGCGGGACTTCAACTCACTATCAGGGAGGCGGCCATCACGACCCCTGGAACGTTCATGCACAGATGAAGTCAGCCAGAAACATGTGCGTTACCGGTGAATGGAGCAAGATACGGTGGTAGGAAGTCCGACCGCGTCTACTTGGCACCCCCGGTGACCCGAGTCGGACACTCACCCATTCTCTGAGCCCAAAGGCCCACCAGCTGCGGCTGGGTAGACGTCCATGCACTAGGAAGCATTGTATCCAATGTACTTGCGAAGCCTTGGATGATGCTGAAACCTGAGACACTCGCGGTCATAGAACCAAGCGTAGAAGCAGCGAGAGCAGTAGTGGACAGATGTCCTATGGAGACGACAGAAGCGATGACGAGCGAGTACTCGAACAGATGAGTACTGCGCGTCCCTTCGTGAGCTCACACGAGATGACTAGAATGACAAGACGAGAACTCACCCAAAGACTGGGAGGGTATACTTCACGAGGATCCGCGCCTCCTCGCGCAACAATTCGCCGAACGGCCGCGCTGAATCGTTGCTGGCCGCATCGCACTCTTCTTCAATGCGCGGGACAGGGGGGGCAAGTAGCGGCGTGTTCTCGTTGGGATCCTTGGGGTGGGGTCCTGAGCGGTGGCCATGTTTGTCCGGGAGGGGGCCCATGGTGGGGTTGAAAGGCGTGATATAGGAGCTCGGGAAGCTGCTACGTCTCTTAGAGGTAGACCGGCCTATCCCGACTCCATTCGTGTGGATGTCAAGCCCGGAGCTCTCGTCTTCATGTTCGTCGACATCTGAGGAAAGTGCGACGCTGCTCGCCTCGGCTTGCTCGTCCGCGCCTGCCGCCGCGCCTGGATTTGCCGCGGCATAGCGCGAGAGAAGGGCGTAGTCCGAGGGTAGAGAGGAGGGAGCTGCGTAATGGACATACGTGGAGGACATCACGGTGAGCGGAGGAGAGGATTGCACGCTCAGAGTCCGACTGAACGAAATCTGCTGCTATAGTCGCGACATAAACCTGGCCTTTACTGTATGTACTTCGGTTAACGGGGCCGAGACCCTTGTTCCGCGCCAATCGGGAGTATACGTCATTGGCCAATTCAGGTCATAGACGCGCGTTGCTGCGAAGCCTACTTAAGTTGATTATATTGAGGATTTCAAGCAAGTAAGCATGTTTTATTACCTCATAACTATCAGTGGTTACTGTCGGTAATCCGGTTAGACTTCGCGTTCTCGGCCTCAAACACTTACCGTCTCCTACTCGACTTGCCACCTCGTCCTCTAACTTATGGCCGACGCGGAGCCCACGACTCCCCCTCTGCAACCCCCTCTCCACGACACGTCCGCGCCGCGCGACAGGGAGCCGGATGCCGCCGACATAGAGAAATACAGGAAGTGGTGGGAGGAGCGCAAGCTCAGGAAGCTGCGCGGTCAGTACGAGAGCGCGCTCGTCCAGCTGTCGCACCTGGTAAGTGGTTGCTACTTCGGTCTCTCTTCGTCCTCATGCAAACACGAAACGATGTCTTTTCTAGGTCAACGAGAACCTCTCAGCCCCTCTCAACATCGCGTCGGTGCGCGTACGCGGCGCCGTCCGGACACGCGAATCCTTCCTCGGCTCTCTCATCGACCCTTACCTTGTGCCCTCTCCGGATGAGCCGCAGACCTTGAGCACCGTACTGCGCAAGACGAAGGAGATGAAGAGCTTGCTGGAGGAGACCGACCTGTTCAGCCAAGTTGAGGCCGTCATCGACCGGAGTCGCGACGCGCTCGCCAATCCGGACGACGTCGACGTGGTTTTCCTCACGAGGGAGAAGGGGAGGTACTTCCTGAATACGAGTACGCAAGTTGGGAACAACGAGGGCGGAGCGGTGAGTCGTCGGTTCTACTCGGCTTGTGGATGTAGAGGGGCAGAAGTGGCTCCCCTCTATAGCACTTTTCCCTGGGACATCGCTGCTCAGCCTACATAAGACGTATAGTTGTCGAGTCCAGGCGGATCTGCTGCTGTCTGTATCGTGTGCCGCGCGACAGGGATGCGCTGCTTGCCGGTCGCGTGCTCGGATATTCGTGCAGATAGGCATTACGTGACGCACGTTCGTGCCTTCTACAACCACTGCGACGTCCCCAGTAGTGCTTCGCAGGTTTCTAAGCATGGACGCACATAGTACCTCGGTGTCCACGTTGCCGTCAATGAAGACGAGTGGTCACCTGCTAGCCGCACGACGTTGCCTGGCTTAGACATGAGGTGCTGCGCTCCCGCAATTGACATATGTGCCAAACTCTATAATCATGCTAACCCAGCTGAAACACTGCGGCTACTTTCAGTGGCTGTTCTGAGGCGGAAGTGTAGTGAACGTCAATCTCAGCAAATTCCCCGACTGCGTGTGTGGAATGGTTGTTGACGAAAATCCTTGCATTGCAGAGCGCAACATGTCGCGTGCGCAACGCGTTCGGTGGTGCGGAGACGTTCGAGGCCAACGTCGCGTTCGCAACGAAGACGCGGATGTCGTTCAACGCGTCGCTATCAAAACCGCTCACCTCAAATCTCAAAAGGCGCGGAGAGGTGGCCGTGTTCGGGATGGAGCGCGACAACTCGAGCTTCGCGAGCAGCTCGGAAGGTGTGCGCGGTCTCCGGGCAGTCGTCAGGGTGAGCTAGGTCAGCTACATGTTCCATGCCGTGCTACGGGTGGCTTACCCGGCCTGGGTCGTCTGTACCTCAGACAGGGACGCTCCCAACGGGCTCGCACGAGTTTGGCTACGAAGCCGTCCTGCGGCACATCAGCAACCTCGCGCCTTCGGCATCGGTTAGCATGCGCGAAGCCGCCGGCCAGTCAGTCAAGTCCTCCGTCTACCACGCCTGGACCAGGGACACGCGCGATGACAAGATAATCGGCACGCGCGGCTCGTACGCAAAGCTCTTCCAAGAGCTGGCCGGTGCGGGAGGCGACGCCTCGTTTTACAAAGCGGAGGCACACGGGCAGCTTGCGCGCTCAATATCCCCTGGGGTGGTACGTACGCGCGGAGGTTGTTCGGTGGTGATGAGCTGACCGCTCTTTCCCTCTCACAAGACGCTATCGTTGGCCGCGCGGACGGGCGCGCTGTGGAACTTCGGGGCGAAGTCGTACTTTTCTGACCGCTTTCAGTTAGGCGGGCCTGTGAACGTGCGGATGTTCCGCATGAACGGTATGGGCCCTCACGACGGCGGTGAGCTTTCCTCATATCTCATGTCGACGTTGTGTTCTCAAGATTGACTTTCCAGTGGACTCGCTCGGTGGGAACCTGTACTGGTCAGCAGGCGTTAGCCTGATCTCAGATATACCCCGCAAGCCACACTGGCCTGTAAAAACACATCTCTTTCTCAACGCAGGGCGACTTGACGTCATGGACAAGTGTGCGTCGCAACGAACCTCTCGCCTAAACAAAGACTCATAGCCTTGTTTGCAGCTCGTCCATTAATCGATAACGTGATCTCGAGTATATCCAAGCCGTCTATATCGGCCGGCCTCGGTCTCGTGTACAAACTAGATCCTATCCGTGTAGAGGTCAACTTTGGTGTTCCGCTCGTGGCCAGCAAGAGCGACGGGTTGCGCAAGGGTTTCCAGGTCGGCATTGGCCTGGAATTCCTGTGATAGTCGGTACGGTTTACATTGAATATACCATTCTTTGATGTCGACATCAGCCACTCGACTGAGCAAAGTCGATTGTGTCCGGTTACCATATCGACGTCAGCCACAGACTCTGCTTTGGCTTCCATGAAGTATCCTTTGGTGAAGCATATATTAAATCCTCGTCGGTGACCGCTAGGGCGCCAGCTTCACTCTTCCTGATATTTGACAGACGCGCCACAACCCACAGCCACTCTACGAAATCCAAGTCAGCAGAGCGTCGTGCCAGAATGTGCTTCTACGAGGTTCCTGTCGTTCAATGGCTGCATTGCGGTCATATGCGCCCAATGGCTGCCGTCCGATGTCGCGGCGAATGCACCCAACTACGCCAAGTCGCTTCCTCGTCCTGGCGTGCCGCCCCTCTCGGTCCTAACAAGTGTTTATCACCCCAATATGTCGGGCGACCCGTCTACGCCCAAGGACTATGCCCAGGATGTGCCTGGGCCGATTACCATCACCGTCAAGAGGATGCGATAGCCCGCTACGGGCCGCAGGTATGGCGCCACGTCCAGAGGCCAGCGTTTCTGATCCCTCTTTATAGCTACCCTAGCTGGTTCCCTGGCCAGCTGCAGCCTATCCCTACTTGGGGACTCATCGGGCTGGGTCCGACCTCGCTGGAGTTCACGGTGGAGGACCGAAAGCGCAGCGTCCTGGAGTGGGTTGCGGGGCAGACGCAGTATCGGTATGAGACGGTGCAGGAGAGCAGCCTGCGTGCACTGGACGGAGCGTCCCTTGGATGTCCCCCTTCGGGACGGATAGAAGGGACGCGTTCGGCGGTCCAGGTGAAGGCGGCCAATCCGGTGACAGCGATTAGGCTTATCGAGACCAGGGACAAAGGGGGCGAGGGTCGAGCAGGGACAAAGAGAGGAGGTTAGTGTTGTGGCTTCAACCTCAGCGATCGACCTTTCCGATTCGCAAACACAGATTGGATTTTCCCAGATGTTGAAACCTAATCTGCGTTGTTTTTGGGTCTATAGAGGCGGCTAGTGGCGACGCGATAGCCGGATTTGGAAGTAGAGAGGAGTCTGGAGATGAAGATATGTATAAGTGCGCATCGTACAGCATATGGTCAATGTGGGAAGTTGACTTATCTATGTAATCGGGTGCAGGCCTTGAGGGGCACGCGAACGGCCCGCTTGTGCTGGATCGGTTACGATAAGCCCTCATACTATCTCAGGTGCGCCAACGGGAAATTGTTCACTCGTTCAAGCTGTGTGTTAGAGTCAATAGTATATCGTCTCCACCTGCTTCGCGCGAATGCAAATTTTGCGAAGCGTTCCTGGCTTGCCTTGATCTTTGTCTTGGCAGAGTATCTGACAATGTCTCATCCTACCAGTAAAAGTGTCGGTGGCAACACGTCTGTTGTTTGTGTCGTGCGCCCAAGATACCGTGTGCGTCATGAAACGCACAGAGAAAACAAATCCAATGGTGAGCTGTATGCGGACTCTGTACGTAGGACTAATCTGATAGCGACTCTGCTCTTCAGATAAGTGGTCACGGTTACGAACCCCTTATCGCAACGCCCTAGTCTCGTCTAGATAACGCGGGGTCCCTTGCGCACCACATCTTTCGCAGCTATATATTCTTCGCCGAAGTGTCATGCGAACCCGTGGTCGGACGAAGCACAAGGCCCAAGGTCACCAGACTTCTTCAGCTCCGAATACGCTGGGTTGCTCTTGGGTTTAGGTCACCAACTCATCACCTCGTTCGTCCCACATTCTACTGTAACCGACGACAATGGCCGTCCGAGACGACTCTACCATCTCAGTGACACCTGAGCTACCGCGGTCGGAGTCTCTCGGCTCTACCGAGAAGGATCTCAAGGACATGGACTTCCAGGACACGAAGGAGAAAATCGATGTCGAATCCCTCGAAGTCACTGACGAGGACGTTGACTCGGTTGTTATCAAGAAGGATGAAGATGTTGCGGTAGAGGTGCGCGCTCTCATCTTGTCTTACTTAGTTACGCGTTAACGTGGCATTGTTTCATTGTTCAGGTCATTTCGACCGAAGACGACCCAACCTTGCCTATATTCACGTTGAGGACGGTGTTTTTGGGTATTGGTCTCTCTGCGTTCACGTCCGTCCTCGCGACCATCTACACTTTCAAGCCCCAGGTGAGCATATGTCCCGTGCAGTACATGACGAGCGCTGAATGGTCTCTTAGAATGCAAGCGTGTCGCAATTGTTTTGTCTGATTATCGCCTATGTGTTGGGTACCGCAATGCACAGCACGTTTCTTCCTCAACGTGTACAGTATATTTGAATGTTAACTCCCAATACAGGCATGCTCCCGACTGCTGGTTCGTGGCGATACCTCAACCCCGGGCCATTCAACATCAAGGGTCCGTAGATGATATGTCCCGGTCTTGTTGTCGTCACTGATGTTCGTTTCAGAGCACACCGCTATTGTCATCATGGCTTCTACAGCTTCAAACGTTGCAGTCGCCATGGAGGTCATCGCGGCTCTAGGTGAGTAGTCAAGTGCGCAGTGGTCTCGCATTGGCTGGACTACTTTGCAGATCTGTTCTATGATATCAAGTTGCACCCGGCCCTCGCGATATTCCAAATTTTTGCGAGTCAGATGATTGGCTACGGCATTGCTGGCCTTCGTAAGTGCTACTCCCCCTGTTCTTCGAGTCCGCTGACTCTTTCACCAGTTCGTACCCTCCTGGTCTATCCTACCTAGTACGTCGCAATAGTCCGAAGAACAGGCCGCCAGCCTCTAATCGATTTGTCCGACTAGCGCCTTCTATCCGACGTATATCTCTGTGGTGAACTTGCTCCAGAGTCTGCACTTTGGTGGGGCGCTGAACCACAAGAAGCGGTATGTCCTTAAAAGACTCAGTGATGCATTGAATATCTGAGCCGTGAATAGTCGATACTTCTGGATCGTATTTGCGGCGATCTTCTTCTGGGAATGGTGCGTCCTTGTAAACGATGTTCGGGCCACTGGTGACTTATGCCGATGTTCAGGATACCCCAGTACCCGTTCCCCCTCCTGACCGCGATTTCGATCATTTGTCTGGCGGATAACGGGCGTCACACATTCGTCAGGAATCTATTCGGGGCCGGGTCTAGCAACGAGGGTATCGGCCTCTTCAGCTTCAGCACGAGCTGGACTCTCATCACCCAGGGAAACCCGCTCGTATGGCCTTTGCGAACCCGTGCGTACCTTACTCTATCCTGAGAAGTTACTTCACGCTGATTTCCACCACCTCGCAGAGGTCAACTCGTACAGTGAGTCCTGCGACGCTCGCATTGGTGTTCCCCGTAGCTGATCAGCTGTGGTAGTCGGTATGGCGCTGGGCTACATCGTGCTCACCGCTTGTTATTACAACAACGTGTTCAACGGCAGAGACATCCTTTGGATGTCGCAATCGCTCTTTAACGACAAGGGCGGACGGTATAACCAGACTGCGATTTTGACTCCCCAGAATACTCTCAATGCTACTGCGCTTGAGTCCGTTGGTCTGCCTCGCTACACAACTTCCTACGTCATATCCCAGATGTGCTACAACTTTAGCCTGGGAGCTGCCATCGTCCATGTACTGCTCTGGAACTGGCCTGAGCTTACGAAGGCCTTTGGCAAGATGCGGTTCTTGAAGTCATCGCAGGACATTGATGACCCTCACTACCAGCGTAAGTCTACCATATTTCTTCTTGTCGGACATTGCTGAGATGGCGCATGACCCAGAGATGAGGAAATACAAGGAAGTGCCTCAATGGTGGTACCTCCTGCTTTTCGTCGCCGCTCTTGCGCTCGGCATTGGCTGCAGCGTACGCACCCGCATTTAATAAGTCTGCTGATTACTCATGACAATCATCTTCTAGTACAACAAGGGTGATTGGCTCCTCCCAGCATGGAGCGTCATCCTCTTCACTGTCATCAGCAGTTGTATCGCGGTATGCATTGGTTTCGGTACGTTTCATCACCTCGAATGAGAACCGGCGATCGTTTTCTAATATGCTCCGTAGTCGCCGCGACGACTGGCTTCACCCTTCAAATCAAGCACATCATGCACATCTTGTCTGCATTCGTGCACCCCGGCCGGCCAGTGTAAGTACTTCTCGTATCATTGCGCCTACCCGCGTCATATTCACGAGCAACGATGGAAATTGGAACGGTAGTGCCGTCATGTATGTCAATCTGTACGGCAACAGCACGGCCTATCAGTGCCTCTACATGCTGCAAGACTTGAAGCTCGGCCAGTACACCAAACTTCCTCCTCGCGCTACCTTTGCTGCGCAGATGGCGGGGTCCATAATCGGATCTATATTCAATTACACGAGTAAGCGTCCCTTGTGTAGTCTGGTGCCGTGGAATGAGTCTCAAGTGCATATAGTGATGAATTCGATCGTCACCAACAACCGCGCGGCTCTCATTGACCCCGTTGGCACTCGTGTGGTCAGTGTGCTTCTGCTTCCGAATCTTGCTCGTACTGACGTTCTCGTAGTGGAGCGGCTGGATTATCCAGAGCTACAACTCATCTTCTGTCGCCATGGGCGCCCTTGGAAAGGAGCTCTTCACATACGGCAAGCCGTACTATCTCATCGGCATGGCGTTCTTCATAGGCCTTTCCTTCCCTATTCCCTTCTGGATTGCACACAAGCTCGCTAAGAAGGGCTCTTGGATCTCGCGCGCCGCCGAATTCATCAACACTCCCATCATCGCGCTCTACATCGGCTACTTGCCCTACTCAGTCAACGGCCAGTGGTGGTCGTGTCTAGTCATTGGCCTTCTGTCCCAGTGGTGGGCGCGTACTCGCCGCCCGAAGTGGTTCAAGAAGTACAACTACCTCACGTCTGCCGCGCTGGACGGAGGAAGTCAAGTAATATTGTTCATCTTGAGCTTTGCGGTGTTCGGCGCGAGCGGGAACTCCGTCCCATTCCCAACCTGGTGAGTCAAGTTCGCTGCAGAGCTGGAATCGCCCACGAGGCTTTCGTTGTACGAGACGTACTGACGAAAATGGTGCACAGGTGGGGGAACCCTGCGAATCTCTCTGTGGATCGGTGTGCTTTGACGGACTAGGAGTCCTGGGATGGCTACGATTACGACGTATATGTCACAATTGATGTACTCTTATAGACGATGTCATGACGATGACCGCATTTTCTCTCGGATTGCGTCCACGACTTGTGCGAATACTTGATCTACACGCTCAAGATATGCGTCTGTGTTTTGGTCTTGGATGTTCCCTGATGGGACGTCGAGTGTAAACGACGATGCGTAGAGAGGGAACGCTCCATGATCAGGAATGTCGGAATCAAGCGGAAGTATACGGCCCAGCTGAGAGGGATCAATGATTGTGATTTGAGCCTTCAAGTAGCATTAAGACTATGCTTACTGCAATTGATGTGAGAAATGTCCACGCTCGGGCAACATTCGGCGAGTTGTATCCGCCTTGGAAGCGCCATCGATGAATACCTTCGATCAAGCACTACGTAAAGCGACATACCTCCTCCAAGTAGCAAGGTGCGAGAAGGCCAGTGACATATTCGGTCGACACACCATCCCATGCCCCCTTCGCCGCCCAGGGACCAATTCCAGGTGGCGTAGGGATCCCCTGATAGTCCATCTGCACCGCATTGCACCACGACGTAGTGGGGTTGGAACGCGTCCTTGACGTGCTCGATGAGTGGCCATATACGATGGAAGGTCTTGTTGGAAGCGCCACGTTCGAGAGGTAAGGAAAGGGTAAATGGGTCAAATTGAGAATCCTGCGGATCTGTCAAGCCTGCAAGGTGGGACACTGGGAAAAAGCCTGGTGCGGTATGGTGGATGGAGAGGGTAAGAACTTGTGGAGACGAGGAGTGTTTTGAGGAGGAATAGAACGCTTCAGACACTCCGTCCGCAAAATGTAAGTCAAAGTCGAGGTACATGACCCGAGGCCTGAAAAGCGGCCGTTCCGTGGTCGCTGGCAACGAGCGCTTCAAAAGCAATATGGCAAGGACACAGTCGGCGACGTAGCAAAATCCAGAGGCACGCGCTTTCTGAGCATGATGTCTGGAAAGAAGATGTGAATGAACTATAGAAGACGAAGTCCAAACTATGATCGAACCTGCCGCCGTCCCAGCAAACAGAGATATCGGCTGTGTCATCTTTGAGAGCTCTGGCCGCTGTGAAAATGGGGTCATCACACGTCTTAGTATGTATGTCAATGAATCATTGACATGTACCTGCTAACGTGGCTCCTGCCACATAACGGACATAATCCGGGAGATGAGGGAACGCGGGGCAATCCTAGTGCGAATTGACGCGGATGAGTGATCGTCCACAGTCAAGCGAGCAGAAATAGTATACACCTCCTCTAGTCCGTATTCTGTGTGTTGAGTGTCATTCGTAGCACCGTATACTTCACCTTGCAACAACCGTTCCAAATAGTCGCGGTCATGGTAAGCCGACAACTCTTTGAATTGTGCAGGTAATGGCCGCAACGGCTGTATCCCAGCAACTGAATCTCTTCCCGGAGGTTTAAGGAGGCCGAAGGCCTTCACCAAGCTATGCACCAAGAAGGACCGATTACGGTTCGACGGTAATTGAGAGGAGATCTAGGGTGGTGCCCAGTTAGGTCACTGGCAGTGGCATATCCAGTGCAAGGAAGTTGACTGCCTAGCCACCCGTACTGACTGACCTTGACAAGCTCGTTGGAGACAACGTATGCCACTCTTCTCTCCTCACCTGAGTTTTGCATTATTTGTGGAGGGCAATGTTCAAGTACTGAGAGCTTGACCGAACGTTCCAAGTATTCAATGCGGAATATGAACAAGCTTACGTATTAGATCTCCGACAAAGGAACTCAATCGGGACTGCAATCCATGTAAACATTGTTCAAGGTAAGTGGTTCGACGACCGCACCCTCCAGAGCCCTCCGCCACTAGGGCTCTCTAGTGTTGCGTACTGCCAGATACATAGTAAGCATGACGGTTCCAGAGTAGTTGGCTAGCCCACAACTATCATCTCGTTTTGTAAGCTAGAAATTATTCTGACAACTGAGTCCCTCTACTCTGTGGTGGTGTGACGGGCGCTTCTTGAGAATAGGCGCCTATACCCCGAGCGTCCTCCGTCTTGCACTTGCCACCAACGATTCTAAGCCTAGGTTTGGGCTTCGACTACATCGATGTGGGGTTACTTCCCACCAAGACCGTAGAGACGAGAAAGTTGTGTTACAGGAAAGACGTTCGGGCTCAACCTGGTTGGCGTCGGTTTGTGAGCCTCTCGTCATGACTGTAACGGCTGCGGTTTTGCTGACTCACCCCGAGGTAGCCTCTGCTCAAAGACGCAGGGTACGCTTTCATCACGCGCCCCAACTGTCAACGTCCTCTCTTACCAAAGATTCGCAGCATGTCGAAGAGACAATTCATCCCCATAGAGATTTTTGAACTGGTCATCGATTTTATCGAGGACGAGAAGGCTCTCCAGTCAACCTCCTTGGTCTGCAAAGCATGGCTACCCCGTAGCCGGTTCAATCTCTTCCGGGTTGTTGAGCTGAACTTTCCAGGACAACTGGACAGCCTTCTTCACCTCCTGGAATCTGCCCCGGACATCGCTCCAATCATCAAGGAGATATCTATATCGGAAAATTCGATACTCGCGCTCTTCCGCCCTGCCATGTCTATCGCGGGGCGCTTTCCCTTGTCGTTGTCGTCATATCCGCTTGTGCAGCCTCGCCGCCTCACAGTCCACAACCAGCTGTGGCTCCCGACTCGGTACAGCCCGGACTACCTCTTAGAGCTTTCCCGTTTCTCGTCCATCACTTCCTTAGACCTATTTGACGTATCATTCACGACGGTAGCGGACTTCTCCATCATTCTACGGGCCCTCGGACGTCTGGAATCGCTGCATGCGATTCATGTAGACTGCCAACGACAGCTGGACTCGGATACCTCCGCTTCGATCGGATGCGAACTTCCATTCCTGACATTCCTACGGGTCTCCTCCGACTACCCAACATCCGCTGTAGATTGGCTTATCGCTCACAACAAGTTTCCCTCCCTCCGTGATATCGAAATCTCCTACGAAATAGCCTTAGATGACCAGAACCAGGGACTCGGTGCATTGTGGGCTTCCACGGGTTCAACGCTCGAGAATCTCAAGCTCGGCATCTTCAAGAGGGCTGCTGGCCACCCAATCTCGCGCGGGGTCATGGGTACGTCCAATTCTCAACGCCTCCTATTCGTGATCTGGGGCTGATACAGGTTCCCTCGCCTTATCCTGTCTATCCGCGGCTTACACTGTCGTCCCGATATGAAACTCGAACCCGAACCAAGCAGAGAAGCAGCTGAACCTGTCGAGCTGCACAGCCCTTCGCACGCTCCGCTTCGACTGCCGGGGAGTCCGCGAAGTCTCCTCGGACTGGACGTGGCTCATCTGGCTAATAACTCAGCTTCCAGCCGGCGCCAAGGGGTATCCGCTACGCAGCATCGTGTTGGCGTTCCAGCACAGTTCACATGCGCTCGCGTCCCTTCATAGGTTTACCGCCGAACTAGACCGGACGCTTTCGGAGCCTTCTTGGGCGGGAACGCTGGCGGAGGTGGTATTCGAACTTGATTATCGATTACCCGCGGACGAAGACGAAGACGAGCTCGCGCTTCTTGAAGCGTTCGCTGGGTTGCGCTCGAGAAACCTTCTCCGAAGTATGCGTCCCAAGTTTGTTACAGTGAAGTTGATTCTTGACTCATCATTGCTTTCGCTGGACAGTCGCGTGAACCGGCGTCCCTTGTGAGGGGTCGTCGTGGAGGAAGTACTTCACGCATCTTACTTCCGTTGGCGCCCCGCCAGCAAGACGACCCATCCTTCACAACGTCGCGACCCTCCTACGCTCGTCCACACCGTCGGTACTCTCGGCGCAAGTCTCCATGTCAAACTCGCAAGCGTCCTTTTGGTGTCGTGCACGTCATGTCTTCTTCCTCGTGCACTCTCCAAGCAATCAAGCGTCGCCGCCAATCACTTTTCCTTGTCCGCGTCCGAAGCAGCGGTGGAAGCGACCTCGCTTCGGATTTTGGCCACAGAATATCTGGAATATTGCTGACGTGAGTGGTCGGGATGTCAGGGGAACAACTTCATTTCGTTCTCTAGTTTTCCGTGCGCCAGTTTCCATCATCTCAATCCGGGTCTCTAAGGCTGATCGCTTTCATGCATCACCCACAGACTCGCATCAATGTTCATCTCCCGCTTCCTGCTCAGTCTTCGCCAGGTGGCTCAAACATATCACTTTTCGGCATGTGAAATCCAGGGGTCCTCGGCTGTCATCCCGACGCGACGGAAGTGGCACACGAGAAGTGAATGGTCATGGACGAGTCTTTACTTCCCGGGCTCGCTCCAGAGATCTTAGAGATGACCGATGAGGAGTCACGATGTAGAGCATAAACCATTGGGATAGCCATGTGCAGCACTGGTTATATGCGATTCTTACGCATCATGACCTTCCCCATCACAGTTTGGGGAGAATGAGATGCCGTTTGTCGAAGTGAGAGCGAACGCCCCGAATTAAGCCGCCCTCTCACTCTCTCCGTCCTCCTCATCCTCTGCACCTCGTCTAGTACCTTCCGGCTTCCCGGAGTTTACGGGAGGTTTCCCACCAATCTGCATAGAGACTCGGGACTGGGGCTGCATCGTCATAACTTCCATCTCTTCCTGCTCTTCATCTCCCGCCGTCTCTTGGGAGCCAAGAGCAGATGCAACGACCACATGTGGTTTCGAAACGCTATGGCGTCGTTGAGCACTCCATTTTTTCGCATTCTTGTGGACGCAGCTGAACACGGGGTCAGACTGATGAAGGATGAGCGTTTGGAGGGTCATCAGGAGAGATAGCCAGTGACGAACCCCGTTCTATGGACTGTAGATGATGCTAACAACCAACCATGCACCTTGCATGTACCGTCATAGCATCAGCATGTCAGATCTGAACTCACACGAGCAACATACATAGCAAACAGGGGACACATGTCCATGCGAGAACATCGCTCAGACAACTGTTGACGCGCTGCGACATACAACTTGCATCGAGACACACGTCGATGACATTTACGGCTAGAGAAGAATAGGGACGTCGTCAGCTTGCCTTCTTAGATGTATCGTACTTCGGATCTGAACAGTGATGGCTCACATCCGTATAGAGGAGCTGAGAGGGTCTCGACGATGGACTCCCGGACAGCATCTTGTACGTTGACGTTACCAGTCCTTTGGTCGCGAACCTGCTGCATAGCGAATCCTCTGGTATGCCAGCTAATAATACGGAAGGGCGCGATGCAAGGTGTAGAGTTGCTGAAGGAATTCTGTGATGCTATGTGTATATCAACTGACCGATGCGTTTGCAAATCCAGACGAGCGCTATGCATCGCCCACGTCAAATCACATCTACGGCGGCCATGACCCGCCTGGATCCGCTCCATGTACATCATGAAACGATGGTGTAAATATACTTTCAATTGAACATGTGGCGATCGACACCTCAGGCTCACCCAAATCCACATTCAATACATACTTTCCCCGCGGGGATCTGCGTCGTCAGTGACCTACGGTACGGATGCAATTGACAGGACCTATCAATTCACAGCAAAGCGGCTCTACGGAGAAATATCAGGAACAAGTACAGGGCTTGAGGGCGACATGCATTGGAGACAACGAGTATGCAGGACTCACCTGGAGGTACGAACCTTTGATCTGAAGGACGGGAACCATCAATAGGAAGAGACCAGCGACAATGCCGGCCTCCGTCCCGAATGCCTGGAGTGCTCCGTGTCGAGTGACCCAGTTCACTTGGAAATAAGCGACGCCAAAACCGCCAAGACTCCTTGCAAGGTTGATCAATGCAGAGATCTCGCCCTAGAACACCGAGCAATGAGTGATAGGACAGGACTGATTACTCGGACATAACGAACCTGATACTTGGGGAAGCAGTCGTTGCAATACGCGTCTTGACGCACACAAAGACCAGGCCTCGTAAGCGCAGCGCACCACTGACACCAAGACGCAGCGTGAAGCACTCACAAATCGCAGACGTATTCATCATGACCGCCATCTGGGCTAAGACCCAACCCACCACCAGCACGGCAATGTGCAGATGCAATTGGAACGCTGCGCCTTGAAGCACAGATCCGCAGACGAAAAGCGCCACGGAGGGGTAACATGCCCTTTCAGCGCAGTAGCCTTTAGCATGACGGACCACTCTCGCACAGATGATCATTGAAGTGCTCTTACCATAAGCGACACTCAGCTTCGAAAACTCCCTTGTTACGTCGGACTGTGACCTCGAGCAGCCAGTCGTTGAGATATCGCCCCACAACCTCGCCTATGAGGACTGCGCCCTGGGCATTCGCATTAGTCAGTGTGCGCGCCGAGCGACAAACTTGGGCTTGCAGCAGGGGATACTGCAGGACAACCGTACACATACCAGCGAGCTAGCGTATGTCGCAGCGATCTGGATCTGGCCGTATCCGTACCCATTTGGCGGCGGGTTGGCGAGGACGACCGAGTTCGTGACCTAGAACGCGGCGTGAGATTACGCTCTACACACAGGCGGACAGCACCGCTTCGTACGTGGAAGCCGATCTGAAAACCAAACATGGCCCCTTCGAACCAGAGTGCCGCTAAGAGGTGTGGGCGCCAGAACACCCTGAGCGGCGCGAGGGCGACGGCCTTCCAGGACGGCCGGAAGCGCGCCATTCGGTAACCAGTCAGACCGAGAAGCGTTTCGATGCGATATCTTGCTGTCCCGGGCGTAGTATAGGGATGCGGTTTCTCGAGGTGGCGATCATACATGCTGCGGCACGTCAGCGTCGCAATAAGCAATGCGAGGGGCACAGGGAGCCACGTACGTCTCCTCCGAAAAAAAGGCTATCAGGAGCATGACTATAGCGTTGTATATCGTACCGATACCGTACGCCCACCTCCAGCTGGCAATCCGCGACGCTTTGGTATGAGCCAATGATAGCCGAATGTCATGAGAGATGCGTACTTAGCACGCGCGACTAGAAATCCGAGTAGGAACGGGGCTAGGACAGGGGAGATGACGAATCCCATCGTCCATATGCTAAGCTATCCTCAATGCGATGGTTAGATATCTATCTCCAGGCCCCTTCGCCAGATGAACAGCCGCGCACCTTGCGAGCTTGAAGATGAACGGGGTACATGTCGGTCACAACGTACAAGCCCTTGAATACCATCAGCGGTCAGAGGGTTGCTGCTATTCGCTGAGGACCTCACGGAAACTTGAGCGCATGTTCTGCGGCAGGATATTAGACCAGAACGTAAGCTGTATGAGTGGAACCCCACCCAAAGAACCCTACGAGAGTGCGCATTGCTGCATGGAACCCGTTAGCTGCGAGTAGGTTCGGCACGTGTGCTCTACTCACCAGCGGATACGGTTAAGTTAGGGGCGAACGTGACGCCGATCATGAATCCTAATGCGAGCAACTGCGACAGAAGATCATGAAGCTGCGCACGCCATAAGCAAACTGTCCATTTCGCTTCACCTGCGACCAGAACAGCACCGGCAATCGACCGTAACGTCGGATGAGCATCACCGCAAAAATCCCGCCCCAGCCTGAGAAGCGACGGTCAGAAGCTGATCTGTCCGGTTGTGATGCTAATGCTGCTGACCTATCGCGAAGATTGCCCAGCTGGCGGCGAAGGTGTCAGCAAGCATTCGAGAAGCCTCCACACTCGGATATCCTTTACCTCTGACCTAGTTGGTTGACGTGGTTAGGAGTTGTGTGAAAATCTCGGGCCATGGCGAACACTGCCGCGATGCCTGCCCACCAGAGCATGTTCGATGTCAACGTCATGACTCTTTCCCACATCAGAGTGAAGTGACTGACCGATAGAAGAATCGAAATCTGGAACGACGGCTGCCAGAGTTGCTATGGTCAGCTGCAGCGTTTTCCGCGCTTTACTCCACTGCCAAGGCGGTCAGCCACCGCACAATCGCCTGACCGTATCTCTCACATTTTGAGGGTCGTGGGAGTCGTCCGCAGGCTGAGGCCAGAGGATCTTGGACTTGTCTGGGGAGAGCTTGAGCTGCTTCGCGATATCCTCCCCAAACTCCGCCGGTGCAAACCTATGACAGGTTTTCGTCAGCTACAAGCAGACGGAAGATATATGGACACTGACCCTGGGTCAAGAACCAGTCTCCCCGCGTGGCTTTCCTGATAAGACACGAAGAACTGGTAAACGTCGGATTCGTCGCGAGGCGTACATGCTGGACTTTGTCCGTCTTTGGTGACCTCGTACGCGTCAGATCCTCCGGTATGTTTTTCTAGAGAGATGGAGCCCTTCGCCAGGCTGGGACGGCTATCGTCGGACATGACGAGCGAATTCAATGTAGGACTGGTTTGTACGCGAGAGCCCTTATATGGCGGGGGAAGAGTTGTGCCATTTACGCTCTCACGTAGGACATGGCACCTGCAGAAGGGGGTAAGCAATTGCTGTCGATGACCCTGACATGGCTCCACATCGGATTTCTAGACAAGAGACGTGTGATAGTGACAGCTGAGGGTAGCGATAAGCCAGAGGAAGAACGGACACACGCTGTGGCGGCACTCACAGTCATGAACTACCAGTCGCAGCGCAGTCACAATGGACCCGCCAGAACGGTCGCACTTTCATGGCAGGGTGCTGCTGTGGGTCATAGCAGTACTCTATGGACAGGGTCTCCGGAACCCCCGTATACTGCAAGAAGTGGATGACGATGCGCTCAATCTGCAATAGAGTCGTTTCAGAGGGAAAAGACAATGTCTGGGCCCTGATCACAGGAATCTGAAGAAGGTGGGAAGACCGGCTAGCTGACAGTGGATAGAAGGACGAGCCGCTCCATATGGCAGCGGTTTGTCCTGTAGTTGCTCGGTACAAGGAACATGGTCATTCAAAGCCGCCAATGATGTGCACGTGTGCTTCAGATTTTGAGTCTCTTCAGAAGAGACCTAGAGAACCGGAGGTTGCTCTCGGGTCATATGTAAGACTAGGACATGGTTCTTGAACGGTTATGTCAGAGTCAGATCTATTGGGTTGAGTTCTTGTCAATCGGACTGTAGAAAGGTGTGAGAGAAAGGCGTACTTAGGACTCGCCAGGGAAATACATCTGATCTGGTGTGCGCAACATGATGGCGTTATGTAAGACTGGGAGTTCCAGAGAAGTGTCTGGGGTCAGGCAGAACCAAGCGCTCATGAGATTGACGGTGCTCGAGCGCCGCATACTGCAGCCACCGCAACGCGGATTTAAACCGTCTGGCTCTATCTCGCCAACCTACCTCCTTGTTCCAGCGTTGCTCGATGTTCTGAACAGCTTTTTTTGACCGCTGGTTCGTCTGAGAAACTGGCCCTACGCTGACATTGGCTGCTTCGTTCCGGCCTCTTTCCCGCCAATATGCCGCCATTCCACCCGACGCCCAGAGAGATTCTATTGCTCACGATCCTCTTTGGGTGCTTGCTTTTCTTCTCCGCAACCCTCCATAGGAGTCCAGGGACAGCATCTGACCTCATTCACTCGCCGTTCATCGTCGAGGAAGAAGTCGCCACCCAACCGTTGACGCTCGAGACGCAATATACTCTCCAGGCGTTGAATGCGCCCCTGAGCTGGGGAAGTGGACAGGTCCCGGAGACGAAAATCGTCGCGCATGTTCCAGGTGAGCCTCATCACACAATACCGAAGACATATATCCCCGAAATTGTCCCTGGACATGCCTCAAACGTGAGGGAACATCCGACTGCATCCTCTGTATTGACAGGGTCTAGCCCTCCGAGATCTCCTCTCTTAACTATCGCTCAGTCTACTTGCGAAGCATTGCTGGTGCATGCTCATCGTCGTACTACACTTGGCCTCCTTCTGCAGCATCTGCCACGAGTCGTCTGCGGGCGTCTCAGGAAGGGTATCGCCTTTGAGGTCTCGGCGAACACTGTGACCGACAGTGTACGACTGGGACATGGACATGTACGCGGAACGAGTCGGGCTTGCGGTTAAATGGATCAGCATGTCTCAGGTGCGAGGGGAGGGGACGTTGATGACGAAAGTGTAGCGCGCGGGCTGGTCCTGAGACCAGCAGACAGACGCGGAGTGCGGGACAATGAAGGTCGTGCGCGCGACTGGGCTGGCAGATGCGTTAGAGGACATGCACCGGTGCTCGATGTGTCGAATACTGCGCACAGAGTTGCCGTGGCAGAGCTCCCGGTTCCGCCGCACTACCTCCTGTATAGATGACAACAGTGAGGCGCACGGCCAGCATCTGCAATTATCCTCCCGCCCGTCCATTACACGCCCTTCAGACCCCACATTCCAGAAATTGGTTTCATGAAAAACAGGAACCCTATACTGAATGAATCTACAGGTTGGACGATATTCGACCGCCTATACCTCCTCAATGGCACACTATATGTCGTCACCGACGAACCTGAGAGCGTCCCAGATCGCCTCTACATCCTCTCCAGCGCGGCCTTCATCACAAACGACCCGGAGGAGGCTCTTCTACGCGCGCCGACAGACAAGAACATGCGCGTGATCAGCACCACAGAAGCGCGACAGTTGTTCGGAACGGAGGCGGACAGACTCGACGGCGTAACAGTAAGCCTATGTACACCTTTTCTTGGATTCATCTGGACTCACACGGTCCACTCTGCCATGTTAGTGGCTCGCATACGATCCGAAGCAATTGTGAGTCTCTCCGCCGGGCTCCCCTCCCACCTAGGCGTGCTCGCTAATTGCCCTTTGCAGCATAACCCACTACTACCACTGGTCTGCCGAGCTCTTCTTCGGCTTCTGGCGCACGTACTCCTCGCTCGACCCCACCATCCCCCCCTCGGGCGAGACCTCCCTGCCCGCGCCGCGCCGCATGATCTTCCCACACCTCGACTCCAACAACTGGCGCGACTACGCGAAGATGAACCAGTGGGTTGTCCGCGCCGCATTCCCCTCGCTCTCCATGGAGTTCATGAACGATTGGAAGGAGCGCGCTGCGCTCGCCCGGCCGTACGTCCTCGACCGCGTCGTGCTCGCCGACCGCGCGGCTGCGATGAACGGCGAGATGTACCTGCGCACGCAGCGCACGGCGGCGAACGCGTTCGCGCTGCCGGGGAGCGTGAACTGGTGGACGACGATCCGGAACAACGTCGTCGGGTTCTCGCTGCAGGGCGAGGCGACGGACGCGGCGGCCGTGCAGGGGATTGAGACGCGGCCCGTGATCTCGTACATCTCGCGGCAGGGGTGGAACAGGCGGAAGCTGCGGCAGGAGGACCACGAGCGGCTCGTCGAGGAGCTGTACAGGCTCCGGGACGAGTACGGGTACGAGGTGAACGTCGTGGAGATGGACAAGCTCACGCGCATGGAGCAGTTCCGGCTCGCGGGACGTACCACGGTGAGCATCTTCCCTCGCATGCGCTCTGTGCGTGACGGGAAGCTGACCGCGGGCCGCAGATCATGATGGGCGTGCACGGGAACGGTCTGACGGCGCTGCTGTGGATGCGGCCCACGCCGCGGTCGACCGTGATGGAGTTCTTCTACCCTGGCGGCTTCGCGCACGACTACGAGTATACGACCCGGGCCCTGGGTATGGTGCACTACGGCTTCTGGAACGATAGGTGCATTTCCTGCCCCAATGAGATCTGCTCGTATTGCTCACTTATCTGCGTATAGGCACTTCACGCGGCCCGACGTCCCGCTGCCAGCCTATCCCGAAGGATTCCAGGGCAACGAGATCCCCATAGACGGCGCGGCCGTCGCGCGACTAGTGCGAGAGCGTCTTACCCTCGCAGAGGAGATGGACGACTAGATGGAGGTGCACAAAATACGCACACGGACATTGTTACTTATCCGCACTCGCATCATATCCGCAACCCGCATTCCCGACTACACGGAAGATATTGGATCCATAGACTACACAGTAGATTCGTAGAAACCGCGTGCGCGCGGGCAATACTCAGTAATGCATTCCCCGTCCTAGATGCTATCGTGCGCTTTCTATTCGCATTACACATTATGACCGACATTGCTCTCCTATTCGCTGGTACACACTCGACATGAAGCCGAGGCCATCATGGCGCCATCTCGACCTCAGGCGTAGCCCGATGCGCGTCTCCCAACGCAAGTCTGCGCCGGACGAGCCTAAGCAGGCGAGTCGTAAATTCATCTCAGCTCGCGCGACCAGCAGCGGAAGGACTCGAAACATACCTCTCGAACACCGCCAGCGGACTCTCGTCGGCGCTCGCCCCTTCCTGCGCCAGCGCCTCGCGCGTCTGGTACGCTCGCAGCGGCACCCAGCTGCTGAGCGGGCTCGTCCCGGGCTCGTACACCGCCTGCGCGACGTACAGCAGCAGGCCGTCGGGTGCGACGGACGCGCTCGTGTGCTGCAGCTGCACGAGCGGGGCGTCGAGGTCCATCGCGCCCTCGCCGTGATCTGCGGGAGCGGGAATGGTGACGGGGATAATGCGGGGCGCACGCGTGAGGGGGATGAGGGTGGAGAGGAGGTTGGGGAGGGTCGTGTTGGTGTGGTATGGGATCGGGACAAACGCCGTCGGGTGCGGGAATTGGTAGCGCGGGGGGTGGGGTTCAGCGGGAGAGGACGCGGAGGGTGCGAAAGCGTTGGGTGGGGGCGGGTACGAGGGCAGCTCGGAGAGGCGGGTGTCGCGCCACCAGAACCTGGGCGTGCGTCGTGTCAGTGCACCAAGCAGAAGAGGCAGGGAGGCTCTGGAGGCATACCGGAACGGGGTTTCGCAGTCGCCGAGGTCCTGGCCCTTCCAGGTGACGACGTCGAGGACGTGGAGGATACCGTTGTCGCGCCAGTTGTCGTCGAGGATGCAGTCAAGCACGGTCTGTGGCGGTAGGGTCGACGGGAAGGGCTTTATCAGCGGCTTCCCGAGCACGCGCGAACGCAACGTAGTGTTCGGCACTGTGGGCAACTGTGAGCACTCCAAATCGCCGACAGCTGATCGACGAGAAGCCACCCACCGACGCCTGCGATTCCTGACGTTTGGTGGGTCACAGCGAGACAGCGCTTTCCTGCGGGAACGGGCGTAACGGCTACCCATCCCGTCTCAATGTCGTCCGGTATGCCGTCGCGCAAGTCGCCCGGGGCGTCGAACCCGCCCTCCCTCATCTCGAGGAGCTCCGCGTACATGCATTTGTCTGCCCATTTGCTGGGCTTCGGGTGCTTAACCTTGGATTTTCCGGCGACTCTAGGGGGCGCGCCGGAATCTTGCGCCATGCTAACGTCCTGCTGGTGCTGCGGCGCGCGCCCCTTGCCTTTGCGCTTATTCTTTGAGCGCTTCTTTTCTTGCGTCATGCTGCTCTCTGGGGCAGGAGGCTGCGCGGACTCACTAGTACTGGGAGCGGGCACCGGATGGGTCGCTGTGTGAGGCAACATGGGTGCAAATGGGGTGATACCCTGGCGAACGATGTTTGGCTGAGCATTCGGGTCGTCATTCTCGCCTGCCTCGTCGTCGGACAGTCCCAAGCTGAGGTCCGCGAAGATGTCTAGTTGTCTACTGGAGTCTATGCGCTCTGCGCGACGCTGAGGACACGTTTTTCGGTTTAGATGTGGTTTGTGGAGAGCAACGAGGAGCATACCCGTTTCTGCTCCTCTAGCGCCTAACCATTCTGGGGTCAATCAGACCATCGCGTCACTATGAACGGCGAAGTACGCACTCGATTCCGCCGCACCTCTTGAGAGGCGTGCGTTTCTTTGACCGCCGAGGGCGGCGTTTTGAATGAAGCCTTGCGATCGCTGAACATCGGCTGCAGCGCTGCGAGACGTATCACGGGTTTCTGGCTTCAAGCTCCTACACTTCGAGTGCTTGCTTCTATTGATTGTATCGCACTTGACGGCGCGTCCGTGATATGTCTGCCCCAGAATGTCGTTGGGATACGTGAGCAGGTGCGCGCGGAGAACGAGGATGGTGGCGTCAGTCCAAGCGTGCTGTGGCAGCTGCCCTTCGCGCCGTTTGTGACGCCGATCACCTGAACGTGCACACCGTGACAACGTACCGTAGGTCGGCAAGGCGACTCGGACTACCGTGTCGGACTGCTTCACATGATACTTAGTGTCACTTAGGTGGAGATCAGCCCTCCTTTCGACGCTTCCGTCCGTGTCTTTTGTCGTAGGTCCCTCGTCAATCACCCTTCCGGTTGAATACAGCGAGCGCGGCCCCCACATCGAGAAATCAAGACTACGAGTCCTATGAACAGCTTTTCTATGTCGACGAAGAGCGCACAATGACATAGGTAGTGGTATCTATGTGGCTTGCTACGGGTCACCGATCGGCTGTATTGGTCAATTGGTAGGTCCTAGACTGGTGCTTAGCTAGCACTATGCTGCTGTACACTTATACAAGACAGATGTAGGGATGGGAGCTGAGGTCAACTGTCCGAGCCAGCATGGCGTAATGCTGCTACTTAAACGGTGTAGGCACGGAGAAAGGGACCGTTTATCTCGCATTCCCGGAGTGGGCTGCGCACGTACACGATCGAGTCTGACTAACCTTGAGCATCAACGTCTCAAGGAGTTAACCTCGAGAAGACTCATACTGCGCAGATATTAATGGAGACAGACCCAGTCGTTCGCTGAGCCCGCGACCTTTGTTACGCAAATAGCTGCTCTGCTCACCAACCATGATGCTTGTCATTTGCTTGCAACAACATAGACTGTCGGAACGTAAGACTACTTGGAGATCATCCTAGGCCGCTGTCCGCTTTCCCGGACATCGAAGACTACCCTGCTTACCTTTCTTCGTCCCATCAATACACGCCAAATCTCATTGGCAGCCACTGGTCATTGACACGTCAACGGGCTCAACAAGTCGTGAAGAGCCATGAAGCGACGGGCTTTTCACGGTGACCATGGGCGAGGAGGTATGGCCACCGATAGAGTCTGCAGACGATATTTATAGAGGATCCACTGCAGAAACACGATAATTAGGGACGATAAACCCATACAGTGCTTGCGATGATCCGCACCGAATACTTCAGTTCCGTCGCCTACGCCTATGAAAGCTTTGCATGACAAGATCCTGTTGTAAAGCAACGGATTGAGCTGTGGAACATGCATCGCGCCGTAAGTCTCCCAACCAAGCTTCTTAGCTTGCCGCTAATTCCGCGATACGCAGTGTCCGGACTCATATCCGCATATAGCATTAGCGTCACTGACGATCATTTCAATCGTTCACCGACTAGACATTGGCACGCCGTCATTGATCAGGACTTCGGGCAGGCGCAGCTCGCAAGTGCACTCCGAGTCGATGCTGTGGGGTTGCCATCTGTTGGTCGCATATTTCTTTCTGCCTATATTGTTCACAGCCAAGTATGTTTGAGGCATTCCCTTCAAGTTGCAAGGCTCCCACGTTCCATCCCGTACGGAACGCCACGACAACCGGACGCACTTCGCCCTGCGAACTTTGCGCCCAGCGAGTTAGTCAATGTTTCTATTGGTGGGAATACGAGAAACAAACTTTACCTGCGGATGCTAGGGGTGAGAGGTCGGGGCAGGCACAGTGACCCGTTCTCACCAGTTCTCACCGAGTGGATAGACACCGTCCGAACGCGCTGATCTCGCGGGCGTTCTCCGATCAACATTGCTGCAGAGCCCAGGACGGAGGAACTAGGGCGCGTCTCCCTCCTCTGCTCTTGTACCAGCTTCACTCTATCGGCCTATATGGTATGTGAGTGGGGCAAGGCAACAAGATCCCCGCTAGGATATTTTGCGCAGGTGGCCGTGTGACTATAAACGTCGTTCGATGAGGGGGAGACGCTCACGCGACTGCACACGCGCCACGATCACATGACTGACCTAAGAAGCTTCCATCCCTCGGGGTCAGACATGAAGGAAGGGGCTGGGGCTAGCGTGGAAACGTAAGTGATGTTTCGGTACTGAATATGTTTGCGAATGCTCACAGGGTCGCTCCCACGCGCCGTCCATATCCGCGTTTCGCAAGCATAGATAAGTAGCGGACCCAACGAGGGACGACGTTTGCCATCCGCCAGTGTCTTACCAGCTCCTTGCTCGACACCCTATCCGCCTTGGACCCAAACAAGGTACCAGCAAGAGGCACTCCGCGATGTCGACGGACGAAAAGCACGTTCAAGATCCAAGTGTCTCCGAGGTGGACGAGAAGGGACGTGGCCCTCAAGAGTCAACCTCCCAAGTTGACGTCGGGTCTGAATTTGACCTCGTGTCCTACCATGAGCATAATGCTGGACGCTTGGTCGTCGACCCCGAGTAAGTCCGGTCATCTCGACTGATGAGATGTACGACTGAACTTTGTTGTACAGGGAAGCCAAGCGCGAATTTGGTGAAGCTGTCGCTAGCCGTCTGAAGTTGTCAAAGGACGGGACGAAGGTCCTTTGGCCGCAGCCTCTAGATGACCCTGACGATCCTCAGAACGTGAGTCTGCGCGTAGTCATTAAACAGACACTGACGCATTGACTGTCCCCGCAGTGGTCAAATGTCCGCAAGAACTTCCAGCTGCTCATCATCACCCTGGCTGCCATTACGCCAGATTTTGAGTCGGGAATTGGTATTGCGGATATCTTCGCCCTTGCGACGCAATTCAATACGACCACTGGACACATCAACGATCTTACCTCGAAGTACGTACCTGTACCTTGCCCCATGGATAACTGAAGATTGACATTTTCTCAGCTGGAGTATTTTCCTCCTCGGTACGTATATGAGTCTTTTGTGTTGGATGTAGAGAGAGAAGCGCTGACCAAGCTGGCTCGATCGACAGGATGGGGCGGTATTTTCGCCGTGATGCTTATGCGCAGGTTCGGCCGTCTCCCCATCCTGTTCTGGTCGCAAATTCTCTCGTTGGGTTGGCTTGTGGGATGCACCTTCGCACCTAATCTGAATACATTCACTGGTGCGTGGTAACCATCTTGAAGCTTGCCGTGCCTAGACCTAGCTAACAATACACCACATACAGCTATGCGGTGTTTGAACGGATTCTTCGCGTACGTCTCTCCGTTTTTCTGGTGCTTTGTTGTCCGACTAAACGGTGCCATATTACAGAACATGCCCGCAAGTCACTGTACGTACCTACGTTAAATCTGGAGGAATGGTCGCTCATGGTCGCTCCAGGGTCTTTACATCGTCACGGATCTATTCCCCTTCCATCTGCAAGCGAGGAAGGTATGGCCCTCTTGTATGATTGCACGATATCGTTTGCTGAAGGAGACTACTCATGTCAGCTCAACATCTGGACCATGGGTTTCATCATCTCGCCTTTCCTGTCGCCCTTCATGATGGGCTTCATTGTGGCTCGCATCAAGTACGTGCTGCCCCGTCTCCAGTCCTTTGTGGCCTAGCCTGACTCACCGGTACAACAGCTGGAGGTGGACGTACGGCATAGGTGCCATCTATGGTACATTCGTCATTTTCATGATTGTGTTCTTCGGCGAGGAGACGTACGTGCTCTCCGTCGTCAATGAGTCTCTCCTTGACGCGCTCTCAACAGCATGTATGACCGCAAGCTCCCGAACCCCCACCCCATTCCTCGTCCCCAGTCGCGTCTGCGCTACCGCATTGAGACTTTGCTCGGCATCACGGGCGCGCGCATGGCGAAGTACCGCGACAGCTGGCGCCAGGCCGTCTTCTCCATCCTCAATGTCGTCTGGAGGCCGCACTTGCTTATGATCCTGCTCTTTGAGGCGTTGGTATTCGGTTTCTCTATTGGTATCAACGTGAGTGCAATTCAGAGTCCTGTATGAGGGATGGGACGGATGATTCTGATGATATTCCGATAGACCACGAATGCTGTGTTCCTTGGGAGCCCTCCGCCCGTAGGGTTCGGGTTAAGCCAGTTCGGCATCGCCGGTGCCTACGGGACCCCTATTGTGAGTCGGGATGCCTATGGTGTGTTGCGATGGCTCACCCCGTTTCAGGTCGCTGTCCTCATTGGAGAGGTTCTCGGTCGTTATTTCAACGACTGGGTGATGTATATGTCTATTCGACGCAACAACGGTGTCTTCATTGCCGAGAACCGTCTATGGTGAGTCCTGCCTCTGAACACTTGGTGGACACGCGCAGGATAGCTGAGAATCGCGGAATCGTAGGACATGCTATATCGCCGTTGTGCTTTATATCGTTGGCTTTGTCGTCCTCGGATCCGCCGTACAGATGCACCTCAGTCTTGGCGCGCTCGTCATGGGCTGGGGCATTGCCGAGGTCGCTGTCATGATCAACACTGTCGCAGTCTGTGAGTACCGTACACTCCTTGTCCTGAGGCGAGAATTAACCCATGTCGCGTACACACCACAGACGCCTACTGCAACGACTGCTTCCCGCGGAACCAGGGAGAGATTTCCGGTCTCGTGAACCTCGCGCGTACGCTCGGCGGGTTCAGTGTCGCGTACTTCCAGGTGCCGTGGGCGACGAAGAATGGCGCGCTGCAGACGTTCGGCGTCGAGGCTGCGATCGTGACGGCCCTGTTCTTACTTGTCGTGCCTGCGCTCCAGTGGAAGGGCGCCATCCTGAGGGTAAGTCGAGGCTTCTCCTGTCCGACTTTCGTTAGGTCGAAGTCTTACCTGATATCATAGGAGCGCTACTCGATTTAATGCCCTGTATGCTTATGCCTTGACGTAATGACGGCTAGAGGAATCTGGGCTTGGGATGTTCCGCTTTGCACGACTTAGTTTTGCGTTGTCATGTGTATGTTTTGATGCTCCATTGAGTTATGCTTGAGGGTGTTTAGCCATGCTAGTACTGTCCAGGAGAGCACGCAGCTTCCTACAGTTGGATTCATCAAGTGTCGAGTGTGTATTTATTGCACGGATGAATGGCAGATTAACAGTGGTTGAAGGAAGTGGTCGTTTTTAAACGTGTGCCGCCGGCAGAGCATTCCGATCATACTCAGGCTCCGACTTTCCCGGAGATTTGGGCTTTACGCTTGACCCTCTTTATAGTCTCCTGCAACCAGATACTTCCGATCTCTGAACTAGCCAGAACCTAGTACTTCAGACCGACCGGAGGCTGAAGGGTCGCTTAGGTCACTACAAGCTTCCGGTACTTGGTTCAATACTTGTGTTGACTCTGCTGAACCAGTGCCGCATCTGCCAAGAGGGCTTGGGCCCACGCGACATCTAGCTACGCCACGCGAGCCACAATATCAGAGCACTCAAGTGAGAAAGGAGCTGCTAGGATGTCTCTCATTAGTGACACGGAGTGAGTCCACCATCCCATCAGTGCGTGCTGTCATACCCATCTCCGTATCCAGCTATCTCATTCATAGCCTCCGTCTCAACTATCTCCGCAACATAGACGACCCCTATGGCCCTCGTCTCATCTCTCTCGACCCCGGCTTTCACTCCAACCCCTATATCGATGCTTCTGGCCTCGCGGACGTCGAGCGATGGCCCGAGGTAGCTATGCCTACCTCCCCCACCCCTTCCGACGACGAGTCTGCCCCAACTGTCCGTAGGCGACACTCAGGTTTCCCCGGGGCGAATCTTAAGTACACCACAACTATCCTTGGGCCCTCCCGGACGGGCATGATGGGACTGCGGGTCAATGGCAAGCGCGCTTCGATGCCGCGCAACTCCGTCAGGCTGTCGATGAGGCGGGAGGCAGACGGCGTCGATCAGGATGGTCCCGCTGCACAGACGACGGAGACCCCGATAACGACCGAAGTCATCTCTGCGACGCCCATCTCACCCACGAAGCCGGACGCACCGAGTTCACCCATCAAGGAGCGCGGTCGAGAGAGCTCAGCTCCCTCTCCAGTGCAGACGAATGGCGGGGGGGCAGCGACCGAAGGACAGCAGTCAGATGCGCTAAGACCACCAGCGTTCGTTCCAATCATCAACTTCAAGGGCGCCGCGGAGATGGAGAGACGGCGGAGGCAGAGGCTGCTTGCGCGGGCACACCCACCGGGAGTAGCTCCACGGGTGCCGATGGTCGCGATGAATTTGAACCCGGAGGAGTCCAGCTCGTCGAGCGAGGAAGAGCCTGAGCCTGAGCCGGTGGAGAGCAGCGATGATGAGCTCGCGGACGAGGAGGATGAGGACTTTGACGGGGATGGGGATAGTATGGAACTCAATGAAGACGAGTTTGACCCGTGAGTGCTCCTGATACTCTTCCCTCCTGCACGTAGCTTGACAACCGTCAAGTGAATTTGCGGCCAGTCGAGGACTAGGGATGAACTCGGACAGCGCGTCTGAGAACGCGTCGGTGCTCTCTGGGATCTCCACCTCCGCATCCGCATCTTCCATGATGGCCTCTCCGGTACCGCCGAGCACGAGCGCGCGCGTCTCACGTCTGAGCCCCGTCCGCGAAGGCAAGGAGCGCGAGCGGCCGTCCGTCTCGCCCGAGCGCGACGAGGGACAGATCGACGCGATGTTCGAGATGCTCACCCCGGCCCCTAGCACGGCCGCAAACAGCCAGACACGACCTCCTCCCGGCCTGTTAGCCATCAAGCCTGCGTCGTCCAGTGCGCGGACGCCCGATGGCATGTTCGAGCGGAAGGCGGTCGCCCCAGTACGTCCTGCGAAGTCCGCATTGAGCGCGATGCTGGCTGCGACGTCGAGTTCCTCGTCGTCGAATCCGTTTGCGGAGCTGTATAGCGCTGTATCGGGGCGCGCGGAGAGCGAGAGCATGGTCGTCCGCGTGTTCTTCCCTATGGCGCGCGAACCTGCGAACCGGGCGCTGGAGCTGAACGTCCGCAAGGACGCGACATTCGAGGAGGTGCTCGGGTTCGCGTTGTTCACGTATTGGGAGGATGGGTGGCTGCCGAAGATTGACGAGGGGTTGAGTGGGGAGGAGGACCCGAAGTGGGCGATCAAGTGCTCCGCAGCTGGATGGGTGATGCGGATAGCAGAAGAGGATGGGGAGGTGGACGAAGATTTCCCTCGTACGTCGCTTGAGCTCTACATGCTCGCTACCCACGCTGACAGCAGTTGCCAGCACCCGACCGGACTGGAAAGGTTTCGAAGTTCAACTTCGATGCCTATGCCGTTCTGGAAGCTACCCCATCTCAAAGTGAGTCCAATTGCAGGACATCTGATCGGGCTCGCCCGCTGACACCATGCCCTTGTAGTTCAGCAGAACAAGATCCTCGAGTCGAAGATCCAACGCAGAATATCCCGCGTCGTGGTGAAGAAGAAATCGACCGGCCTCCTCAACGCGACCACCAACGCCGGAACACTTGTTCCTCCGACTGCAGAGACCCTGCTTGGAATAAGTACTGGTTTCCATGGAGGCTCGCTTGGCTCATCGGTCATATTCCCCAGTTCGCTTGGTCCGTCCTCCAGTCACGGACCTTCGCTCTTCCTCCGTATCCGTATCGCCAGCGCTGCAGATGAGCCAGGCCATGTTTCGACGACTATTCAAGCGTACGTCGCCCAAGTGAGCCAACTGTCTCCGCGTCTAACTGCGTTGAAATATAGCTCGGGCGGGATGTACATGGCCGAGGTGCTGGACGCCGTGATCCAGAAGCGCAAGCTAAACGACCCCAAGGACTACGCGCTCGTCGTCGAAGTCGGCGACGTCAAGATGAACATCCCGCTCGACCGTACGGTACGCAGCTTGCAGGGCAAGCGCGAGCTCATCCTCATGAGGAAAAATATGCTCCGCGAGTACGGCGTAGAGGTTCGGGAGAGGAAGGGCGCCACGACCGACCCGAATGGTGAGCACTTTCGGGGGCGAACTCCATGCAAGACGCGTTGAACAACGTTGTTTCTCTTCTAGCGTCAATATTCACCACGGATACCGCCGCTCAAGAGCAGCACATGAGCCAAGTGCTCGACTACATGAATGCGTACAGGGTAATTGAGACGTTCCCCTGAGATGCTATTCCCGTACTAAAGGCTGGTTCCGCAGAAATACACCGTGTACCGCAAGATGCCAATGCTGGTCACTCGCAGCGCTCGTATGCTTGCCATTGATGGCGGTTACATTCATGCACGTATCCCGTCTTCCCTCTCATTGATGCTCAATCCGCTTACTGTCACGAATAAGATCATCCCTACGGTGACGAAGGCAAAGCATGTGTTCGACAGTGGCAAGACGTCCTCGTACCACCTCAAGAGTGTGGTTGCATGCCAGCAGTCGAGCAAGAACAGCTCAACGTTCAAGCTCGTCGTGCACAGTGGTGCAGACCGGAACAAGCGGTATGAGTTCGAGGCGGAGAGCCCCAAGCTTGCCGGTGAGTGCACTGCCCTTCTCTCCGACTTAGCGCCGTATGATTGATTGATTTTGGTGTGCAGGAGAGATCGTGTCGACTATCCGCGCGCTCAAGTCGGCGATGGAGAAGCCTGGCGGTGGAAAGGCGTCGAGACGGAATACGCGAATAGGGACGACGGCGAGGCCGCTAGGCGTTTGATTGACTGTCATCAGTGGGAAGACTGCGTCACGATATCCGACTTTCGTTCTTGGGTGTACTTCGGTTGTTTGTAGCATTATGGGACTTCGAGGAAACTTGTCTTTCAAGTGAGAGTGTATAGGCCCGGATGACAATTTCCTTGAGCGTCGATGCCCACGGTTAGTCAGACTCAGTCGTGTACGCACGCAGCCCACTCCGGAAATGCAAGGTAAACGGTCCTTTTCTCCGTGGATCAAATTTTCAACTAATCGCCCTACGCCATGCTGGCAGCTCGGACAGTCGACCTCAGCGAGCTCGGGCCCATCCCTTTAAACAGATCCATCTGCCTTGAATAGGTGTACAACAGCATAGTTCTAGCTAAGCAGCAGTCTAGTGACTCGTAGCAAGCCACATAGATACCACTATATCATCATGCGCTTTTCGTCGACATAGAAAAGCTGTTCATGGGACTCAGAGTCTTTGGATCTCGATGTGGGGGCCGCGCCCGCTGTATCCAACAATTAGGTTAATTGATTGCTGCTTTGAGGACGCACTAGACTCAGCTCACAAGAAGAAAATGAGTGTGAGACGGGTCGCTCCGAAGTGCCCTGATGGCGTTCGACTACTGTTTCCAGCCGTTGAGCGGCGTCCATGTTGTCCACATCTTCTGCACTTGCCCGAGCAGCATCCAATGCGGCGTTAAGCAGATCGTTCGTAAGAAGATTGCTTCCATTGAGGTCCGACTCATGGACCCTCTCGAGGATGGATGCAACGGCGGACAACATACCAGACGTCCATCGCCGCTGCAGGGCAAGACTGCCCTTTAATTGCACAATTGTGGCCTGTGCGCACTCCCTAACCTCGGCTTCTTTGCCTCTAGCTCCTGTGGTATCTGGAGATAGGAGAGAAGTCATGCAGTAACCGATCAAGAGGTTGAAAGCATTGAAGAGGACTTCGTCAAGCCTTCTCGTCAAGCTCGCTGGACCTTTGTGCGTTCTCCTTCGATCGAGGGTCAGCTGTATTGCTGTACTCACTTATAGCGTGGTGAGTCGAGGCTGTCTGGAATAGACATGTAGGCACTTACCGTGTCGGCCGACATCCCAGGGGACCAGGGTCGCTGAAGGTACGCCTTGACGATATCTTGCGTCAAACACAGTTTCCTCCTTGACGTCTACTCCGCCTGGTCATCGTCATGAGATTGAGCGGAAAGTTTGACGTCAGTCGAGTACATACCTGCGGAAGGTTTGTTGACCGCAATGAGTAATTTGATGGGTGTAACGAGAGCCTCAGGCAAGTACATTGCTTGGTACATTGCTGCTATCCAGAACTTGTACGATAGCGTAGAAATGCGGCGCATATCCGCATCCATCGACACGCTCCCTCCCCTCTGGACGAATCCGGAATCCAAGTGGATCAAGCCGAGTATCCTTCTGAAGCAGGGAATCGCAACGGCGGATGGGAGGGTGACCAGATTAATTGCAGCAGCCCCGGCGAGATAGCGAAGGTCGGTCGTGTAACTGTATGCAGTGTAGATCATGTCCGCATCAAGGCGAGCGGAGGACGAGCGGACCAGAGAGCGTTCCCTCAACGACCAGACTAGAGAACCACGGTAAGCCGTCGGGCCAAACTGACGCATGTAGCGGTCATGGAATTTTCCTAGCGTCTTGCGAAAGGCGGGTAGACTGGTCCTGGAGTCAGGGGCATAAGCCAGGAGGCTCACCAACGCGTCTAGACCGGGTTTGACGAAGTTGTTGAAGCCGGTACTTCCGACGGTGGCGACGAAAAAGGTGGGCCCCGACAGGTAACAACAGTCCCTCCAAAAGACCGGAAGCAGGGTGGTGACAGCCATGATGACGAATGTGACCGAGATCAGAATGGTGGCGACGATTGCGACTGTCGGATGAAGGTCACGGAGCAGTACGAGCAGTCCCACGAGGAACAAAACTAACGAAACCTCCAACAGCACTGGGAGAATGGCCACTATATCCCCGACGTGCCACCTCTCGAGATTGTTCAGCCTGTACTGTCGCAGACGTGCGACGTCCAATGATGTACCGGAGAGACCAGAGCGAAACTCGCTCAACCATTGCTTGACCATGATCGCCACTAGAGCCGTGGAAAGGCTAAGAATGAGGGCCGAGAACCATAGTGTGTTGAGCACAACCGTAGAAGAGGATACGGCGGGGAGGGTCTCGTCTGTGGACGTGAACGCGGGCCGTGTAGAATTGACAAATGGTTGATTCACGGAGAAGCTCGCTAGTTGCAAGGATATCTGCTGCAACACGGCTAAGGTCTGGTCCGGAGAACCTGGTTGAAGATCTGGGTATGTTTGGGCGACAAGAGTGGTGAGGACTGCGGAAAACAAGCCAGACTAGACAACGTCGTCGTTGTAAGTCCTCCGGGGATATGGCAATGAGAGGGGTTGCCTTACGAAAACGAGTAGGTTATCCATCTCGGCTATCCAGCGTGCGACCATCTCATCGCTGTAGTCCTTGATGATCTCTGCGCTCTCCTGCCAGGCTCCCGCCTTGTCTTCCTCCGTGTACGTCCCCAAAAACTCGTTTACAGCATCCTAGAAGTAGCTTCGCTCAGCATGCCGCATACTACATGGGCAAGTGCACTGCTGCACACACCTCGCGCGAAGGGGCTGTCCACTGCGGAACCAAATTGACTCCTTGTGTCTCTGCTGCCTTATGAAGTCCACCGTCGGCATGAGCGTCACGTTATGTATGGTAAAATGCACACACTTGTTTGCTTGCTAGGTGACTGTGAGTATTGTCAGTGACCGAACGCGGTCTCGATTTCGACGACGAGGCCCGGGGTGTTCCGACAGACTCTAGCGGGATGGCACTCTGCTCTGACATCGTGAAGGAACAGTACGTTGCTGACTCAGGAGGAAGCTACAACATCTGTCATTGCACTTGTTCTACGTTGCTGACTAAGGGGTGCTCACCTGCTTATAGTTAGGTTTATGTGTGTAGGAATGTGTTGGCGGTTCGGGGAGAGCCGTGAAAAGTTGACTGCGATTCGCGGTGCTAAAGTTGGTAGGACAGCGTAGTGTCTCGGTGACAAAGATGCAGGTCGTGTCCCAAGGAGCAACAAGCGTTCTGGCACCTGCTGACAATACATCAAACCTTTATACTGCGAAGCGTCTCCCAGCAAATGGGCGTCGCGCCCATGGTCCGATAGACATCGTAAGAAGCACACTTATAACATGCTCGCGACGTGACTGCTGACGGCATGTTAGCCCGCAATGAGAGATGTGTAGGACGACTTTGTCGGCCTCATGAACGAGGAGAGTTGGATCTACGTGGCTTGTGTTGTGCATCTGACATGGATGATTACTGAAGAGTCCGACTTGCAAGCAACGCAGTGTACTGGCTCACTTACCGATTGCGCCTCTACAATGGTGGCATGTTTCATGCCGGCCGTACATCGAGGGCGCATCTCAATAGAAAACGTCTTGTTGACTTCGTACCCTTGATAGACAAGTAGCACGACACACGGGGTATCACGCCAATCCAATATAGTCCACGGCATGTAAGCAGATCAATACAAGGGTCCTCCCATGCGATGCAAAACAACCTCTTTGATATGCCTCCCATTAGCGTCCATCTGCGATACAACGCAGATATTAGCAAACGGGAACCAGGACACGATGCCATACACCCACCTTCAATCCAACGATGATGTCCTCATCGACCAACACGCTCTCATACTCTTCAGAGATAGGAACGCTCCTCTCAATGTATGGTAACGCGCTCTCCATCTCCCCCGCCCACGCGGACGAGTACCCGATGACTGTCGTACCCAGCACGACCTTCAACCGCAACCTCGGATCCTCCTCCTCATCATCGTTTCCGTCCTCGTCTGTGCTCGGGCCAGCTTCGGGCAAGAGGGCTCCGTCGTGATGGGAAGCCGCCCCGCCTTCGTTTGTCAACGCCGTCGGAACACCCGCCTCTACGTTCGCCTGCTCCCCCTCTCCCACAGTGTCCACAAGAACCCCAGCGCCGTCCTGGATGTGGTCCTGAGGCACATCGATGGGCAGAAGTAACTCGATCCCCGCATCCGCTTCCGCATCAATGTCCTCCGCCATCTCCCACACCTCGTTGTCCTCATCCTCGTCCTCCATCTCCTGCCCATTCTCATTCACGTTCTCCACCCTCCCACTCCACGCCCACACCTCCCGCACCCCCTTCGCGATGACCTTCTCCCCCTTGCGACTGCCCACAGACTCCCCAGCGAGCGCACGCTGCTGGAGGAACCGCCGCATCGCGCGCTGGTTGAAGTCGTACACGTACAACCGTCCGTCGCTCCGTACGCGCACGAACCGCTGCCCGCACGTGGTCGTGATCCAGCGCGTGCCCGAGATCTCGTCCTGGAACCACCGGGTGTGCGCCGGGCCCCAGTCTTTCCAGGGCACCGACGGGGGCGATATCAGGTCTGCATCGTCGCGTTCCTCGTCCCCATGCGAAAGGGGCGCAAAGACGGGGTGGTTGTTCAGGGGAAGGATGTTGAGGTTGTCTTGGGGCTGATGCGGCAGGAAGTTCGCCACGATCGGCGCGGACGTCGCGGGAGGGGGAGACTCCCTAAGTGGCTCGGGGCCTTCGCCCCGCGCTTTCGCCTGCTCGCGAGCTTCGAGCGCGTAGCGCGTGATCTTGAGGAGGGACGAGCGGTGGACGATCATCGTGTACACCCGCGTCGCGCCGAGCGGGAGGCGCATGTGCAGGTGGAGGACCATGATCGCCTCCTCCGGGTCCGAGTAGAACGGATTGCGCGTGTCAACGTGAGTTGCGGACTTCGAGGGACCGCGCGGGTTCGGCTCGCAGCGGCAGGTCATGCGCAGAACAAGCGCGCCGTGGTCCAGCGGGGGGAGCTCGAGGATGCAGGTTGTATCAAGAAGGGGGACGTTGGGAAGGCTCGAGGCTGCGTCAATGGCCTCGGCATCACCTGTAGCGGGAGCTGGGGGAGGCGGCGCGGCGAGCTCCTTGCCGAAATAGCAGATTTCGATGGAGTTGTTCGGGATTATAGGGAGGGCGACGGTATCTGGGGAGAGGAGGACGAAAGAGTTAAACATGGTGGGATCGGAGTAGAGGCGTTTCTGTCCCTGAGTTCATGTTACACCTTCGCAACTGCCAGAAAAAGCCGATGCTCACCACTTTGGGATGGCCGGTTTTCCAGTTCAAGATGAGCATCGTGACCGGGTCAGCGCTGACGAACGGAAAGTAGTTGTTGAAGAGGAAGCAGAGCGTATCCCCCGCAACCTCGAGCATAATACTGGAATGCCCGGGGAGGTAGTGAACATTGTCAAAGTGCAGCACAGGTTTTGCTGCGGCAGGGTGAGGCTGGCCAGTTGAGTGCTGAATTAAATGTATGTCTATGGAAGCCCATAATTGCGCCTCGTGGATGTATCTAGGCAGAGTATACATCAGGTAACTTCGGCTCGAATTGACGTTGCATGATACTTACGAGTATGTTACAATTGCAATTAAGTCATGTTCATGGACTGCGAGTCCGACGTCTATGACTTGCTTGCCTAGATCCAAGTGCGACCATAGCTTGCGCGTGTGTGATGCGGCTCCCTCTTCAAATGCCGAATGCAAGTGCACGGTGTGTACACCGTCCGTACCAGTGTTTCCTTCGGAGTGCTTCCTCTCGCCAAGCAGAAGTACGCCACCGGTGAGGTCGTATATGCCGGAAGGATTGTGATTCAACGGGAGTACTTTCCTGTCCGATAAGTCTATCTCTCTCCATGCCTTTTCCTTCTCTAGTAGGATGCGCAGTCGATCGCCCGGAACAAGATGTGACGCCTGGTTGTCAATCATGCCGGCCACGCGAAGCTCGATGGCATACTGGAGCGCCGCGGTAGAATTGACGACGTCGAACAGGCGAGTGCATGCTTGCTGCAGGTGGAGAAGGTCGCAGAAAGAGAGATGTATGGCGACTTGAGCAAGCAATTCGTCTGGGAGGTCGAGGAAGGCCATGGTGGTCGTGCTGCAGGCTGCGGAGACTCGACGTCACATCTACCTTTTCGGGCGGCATCATGGGCGTCTATCAACTTCGTCCCGACCAGCGAATACTTTCGCCGCACTCACCGTCGACTTCCTCGCGTACGTCCTCATCCCCCTCCTAAGAACCACATTATTCACGATTGCAGCTAGGAAGGTCGTAGGAACCCCCTAAAATGGTCCTCCCACACTATCTCTGCTCGCACATCCAAAATGCGTTCCGTGCGCGGCTCCAGCACATCGCCGTCCACCACACGACCCAAAACCTCGCCATCCTCTCCATCCTCCTCCGCTCAGGCTTTCTCTCCAACGTCACTCGCGGTACCATTGAGGCACCCTCCCCCGACGAGTTCCACGAAGCACCCGAGTCGCACAAGCGCATATGGGCCGACCTCAAGTACCGCGACGACCGTCCCGTGCTCTCGGATATGGAGCTCATCAGCCACCCGAGCAAACCCATATTCATGGAACTCAGCGAGATACGCAGGCTGTGCACGGGCAGGAGGGTACAGAACGTGAAGCCGCTGCGCATGGGCGAGATTGCGATCGTGAAGACGAAGGACAGGGAGAACGAATGGCTAGAGGCGAGGGAGGCGCTGCAGCTGAGGTTGCCTGGGGAGGTCATTTGCAGGGCACGGTAGTGCCACCACAGTACTTCCATGGCTGCCTTGGGTGCGTTCTCAACAACCTGAGCGAACGATGTAGCGCTGACCCTCGTACGCTGTACCCCAGGTTATATGTATGTTACACCATCAAAGACTAATCAGGTTTCTTTACGGCGAGACCACTCTAGGCATATTGATTGCCTTTGGTACTTCTCCAGCACTAACTCGCAAGCAAGGTCGGTCATCGTTGTAGGTTCGCAGTAGCTCCGCGCTCGAGACACCACGGAACCGGATGTCTGTTCCTAGGTAGATCAGTGAGCGTGGACTCCCATGGACCCATCGCTCGAGCTCCGGCTGCCCTTCATAATGCCGGCAACGACAAAGACCTGCTCCAGAGCAACAGCCGGAATGACCATGTACGTGAAGCTACAGTTGAATCTATGGTCTCTCGACATCTGCACGACCATTCTTACCAATCTCATTCCTGCGACCGGCATTCGAGATTCTGTCCATCGTCCCCCGCAGAAGCCTGGAAGCTACTACCACCGTGCGAAAACGATGAAAGGATGGGATAGCCTCCGGTAATACTATTGGATTAGACGGGAATGGCTTCGTCCTTGTCTATACAAGCAGGCTACTATATATAAAGTGATAAAGATACAACGACTTAGCTGGTTGACGAAGACATGACTTCTTCCGGCGGTCGTTCCTTCGCCTGCTTCTCCTTATACTCCTGCACCCTTCGATTGATCTCTTTCCGTCGTTCCTCGCCAAACTCGCGTGCCTCCTTCCTCGCCTGTGCGAGGTTCCTCGATGCAGATAGATGAGCCTGTTGGGACGCAGTGTACGACGGCCAGATCAATGCGGGTCCCAGTCCCGCCCCGAGAGCCTAGCACCAATACCCCACTTCAGGCGAGCCCTTAACTCTACTCCGACGAAGGGTAAACGCACCAGGATACCAACGAACAGAATGACCCTGTCCTTCCATCTATCATCCGCGCTCGCTGTCCACCCGCGCGCTGGTGTCTCCTCCCACAGAGGCCCCGACCGACGACGGGACTGCTCGTGTGCAGCCCATGCACGCTTCCTCCGTAGCAGCTCGTCTCGGTAGATATCGCCCGTGCCACCGAAGCTTCCACTTTTCTTTCCTCGTAAAATGTCGTATGCCGCTGTTATAGCTTGGAACCGTGACCGCCGTATGGCCGGGGATAGGTCCCGCACGCAAGGGGCGTCTGGGTGGTGTACCCGCACCAAATCATAGTCTGAAGGACAACGTGGGCGAACGTCGTATGTTATGAGGCATGGTTCCGAGAGCATGCTGCGGTGAGATACATACAACGTGCCTTGATCTCCTTTTGGCTTGCTCCCAACGGAAGGTGGAATATCTGGTGTGGGGTCGGGTGTGCGTGGGCGGGGAAAGGGTAAGGACCGGCGCTCGTCGAAGCGTATCGTGCATGGCTGGCTCCAGATAGTCGTAGTAGGCTCAAGTGCTTGTGCATGACACAATTGATTTGCATGCGGGTTCTCTGGAAGGCTTGGACGATGAGCGTCGTGAATAAGGCTGAGAGGTGGGGAGCATCATCCCGTTCGGGCCGCTCCGGGCACCGGTGTCATCCGAACCTTAAGCTAGGGTCTCAGATTCATTTTTGCAGGACCAGGGTCCTGGGTCCTGCCTTTTCGCTTGACACTTCGTAACATGTCTATGGCACCCTTGTTTCTCCTTCCTGTGCTAGGACAACCTTCCAGAGCTTCGCTGGGCCAGTATAGGGATCCTGAGGATTGTCACGGCCGCCATGATAGTGTTCACATACCTAGTAGTATCACAGTATACCATCCCGAGTCGCATGAATTTTCAAGTACAATTCGCGGCCTCGCGCGTGGGAGGCGCGTCTTGTAACGGATACGTGGTCACTATACAAATTCTCTGCCGGATACTCGGCATCTCGCTGTGGTCATTGCTACAGTTGTTCATACATAGAACCCAAACAATCCGCCCTCCGGAGGATGTATGTGCACGGACGGCCGGTATCGAAACACAAGTCCATCACCGAGCAAACCAACAGCAATCGGCTCGGGGACTGGTGGGCGAAGCTCTCTATAGGAGATCCTGATAGGCAGCGTTGTGCGGACCGGCTCCTTGAACAATCGCGGGCTTGCGATCGTCTGCGAAAGGTTCAACGCACGGCGCGCCTGTTCGAGCCCTTCGTTCGGGATGCAAGGTGCAGCAGGATGCGCGTCGACGAGGATGACTCGGACGCAATCCTGATTTGAGCGCGGATCTGGACCGAATTGCACAGCGCAGCGGGAGCCGCATGTGCGGACCCGGCCTCGCCACGGAAAGGCACCCGTGAGGGCGATGAGACGAGTATCGGTTGAGCCCCATTCGTCCCATTCTACCACACGGGCAGACGCGGGAGTCGACGTGGTAGAGACGGTATCGGGATTCGCGAGACCACGGATGTGATCCAATCGTTTCAGGATGGAGGGTATGGAGATGAGAAGGAGGAACTTCTCGACGTGGCCAAAGTTAGCGTGACCTATGGCGATGTTCTGAAGATGAAGGTACAACGCGAAAATCGTCTGATCAGTCTGGTGCTTAAAAGAAGGACGATCGGTGGATATATCGTGATTGTTGTTCGGAGGAATCAGCTCGGCGTCAGAAAAGAGCCCATCGGCGAAGGCGAAAAGACGAAGAGTGGCCATGGGATCTCGGTCCCGGGCTTTGGAGTCAACTTCGAAAGGCTCAGCTTCGACGTCTAGACGATATACTTGCAGTATCCGTTCGGACATCTGCTGTGTTGGCATAACAATCATATATGAGGGACTAGGGAGGATGAAAGGGAGGAAGTCGATACGCCTCGAGTGCTAGCACGCCGACATCGTGAGTACGAGGAATGTGCGTATTTAAAGGACACGTGCCTACCCAGAGCAAAGAGCTTTCCTTCCAGTCCCACACAAGCAATTCCCAGGAGTGATTCATCATCTGTAGCCCAATAGTGTTCCCGGAGACCCTCATTACGCAAGCCTTGGGCCTCGGACGCGAGTGGAACAGGGGACCGTCGAGAAGCGGACTCGATGCCTCTGGATGTGGTACCCCATTCTTCGTGATTGAAACGAGTTGTAGCTTCCAGGTCCTAGTACAATGTATCAGAGGCAGTCTGGGGAAATCGAGCGATGACTTAAAGGAGCTTACCCTTGTTCCACAAAAGGGCCGGGGACCAGTGCGAGCGCCAGCAGATCCTGCGAGATGTCGACTACACATCCATAAATTCCGTAGCCCGCTTGAACGGTTCCTCGAGGTAGAGACCAAATGAACTCCGCAGTCCCTCTGCCAGGGGATGCTGGACGATAGAGATGAAGCGCTGCCTCATCCGCAGATTCCGGATCTAGGACATAGGGTAACACGCCACCAGTCCAGTTCCAGCATTCTGGGCGACGATGAGCGGGGAAGTTCCTGTCCCAGGCAAATGAAGCATTGCGCCATGCGTTGCGATACAATACAAGTCTGTCGTGACGCTCGGCCATAGGCAGCGTCGCCGTGATACTATCGACGAGACCCATGGCATCGAGCTCTACCTTGTACCGGACTGCGCGAGTGCAGCTTAGCTCGCTCATCAATTTGCAGGTCTACAAATGGTGTCAGTGAGTTTGACGGCTGCAAGATAGCAAGTGAAGATGCACTTGTCGACATCGCGATATGTCATCTGCTGAAAGATTAAGCAATATACGCAGGAGAATATCTTCTGGAAGAGACAGAAAAGGAGATATAGATCCTTCATGCATACGTAGGAGCTGGGATCAGAGTCCCGTAGGTGGGAGATGGGGCTCAGTGAGCAAGTCGCGGTCGTCGCGTTGTGTATGTGCGTGATCATGATCGGTCCGTGGAGGTAGATGGAGACCAGCGTCTATTTTGAAAGTAAAGCTGTTTAGTGTTGCCGCCAATTCGAGTTGGGCTTGAGAGCTGGCTTGGCTTGGCTGTAAAATCACGGAGCTTGGCCCGGCTGGGTGGATCAAGCTGATGTGGCTACAGTCGACACCCTCTTAACCCATAGCCCTCGGGACAGGCCCAAATATATGGGTTTTGAGGGGTTATGGGCTACCGGAACTTTAGCGCCTTCTAAGCGCCCTGATAAGTCCCAGTTAGCGAGCGCTGAACAGGCGTCTACTGACCCTTCGAGGGAGCGCTATGGGATTTCGAACACACTAAGCTACCCACAATGTGGTTGAAGCATGGATGGATGCTGGGAGGACACAAGGAAGCATGTATCAAGTACTTTGTGGGTTATTGATGAGCGAAATCTCAACGTGACCACTATTACCGTATGGGTTTTGAGCCCTAGAAGGCTATGGGTTATGGGGTACTGGGGACCTATGGGTTATGGGGTCGAATTCCCCCTATCCCGACTTGGGAAAGCCAAAATCCTATGGGTTTTTAGAGTTTATGGGTTACCAGGGGTATGGGTTAGGAGGGTGTCGACTGTATATCCCCAGCTCGCAATCAGCTGCAGCCCGGGGGAATGGTCGGGGAGAGTCCAGCTGGCTGGTCGTGATGACACCATATCGTGATGGATTGCCGGTAATGGAAAGACCTGCCCACGAAGCGCTCCACATCTCATACCAAATGCTCTGTCCCGCTGATAAACTCGGGGCTGTGAAGACAAGGATTAGATCCGACTAGAGTCGAAGCAAGATCTTCAGTCAGTAAGGAAAGACTATATTGTAGCAACGAACTGTACCTAGAGTCGAAGCAAGACTACAAAGGTTAAGTAAGTAACTACAAGTTAGAGGTAGGTGTAACGAAGTACTCACTCTTCAGTCAGTAAGGAAAGACTGAAGAGGGAGGACGAAATCTGAAGTCCTTATATACTACAGAGAAGTGTCCATGACTAATCGAAGAGTGGTTAGTCACATGTACCATAGTGCGATGAATAATACAACGACGAAAGAATTGCGACATATCGCACCATAGGATGAGTAAGAGATGAGTAAGGCATAGACCTGTCTAGACCGTTCTGGAGTAGTACGGATTGTCCTAGACAGTACCAGAAGAGTCCGGAAGCATAGCTATAGTACACGAGCAGAGGGTCCCAAATATGGTAACATAAACTACAATAAGCGACTATAGCTAAGTGCTAGGAGACGC
>NW_006766914.1:269993-327580 GCF_000275845.1 Dichomitus squalens LYAD-421 SS1 | reverse complement strand
CATCTAAGAGACGGCTGTCAATATCTGTGCGCTTAGCTATTGCGCACAAAGAACACTTGCTGTCTCTTCGATCGGCGTGTCATAATCGAAGCGGTGACCTATGGCGCGTGTCAAGAATGGTCGGTCATCAGTTCTACGCGAAGCCGTCTCACGCACATTGCAGCAGATCAATGTGATCGACCTGTAGTCGCTTGAGGCTTGCCTTCACGCCGTCGAAGATGTGCTGGAGCATATACCTGTATTGGCGAAAAGCAAGCGGCCACGGGGTTCAAGAACGCACCTTGCGACTGAGGCCCTTCTGGTTGATAATCCCGATGTCTTCCGGCTTCTTGCCACTCCGAAGGACATCGGTGCCGGGGTCCTTTGGGATTGGAGCGAATAGCTGCGGAAGAAATACGCCTGTCAGACGGCGCATCTGTGAGCGTAGATGTCTGTGTCGCATACTTTCGTCATGATAACGACCTCCTCCCGAGGGAGCTCCAGCTTTCTAATCGCATTCCCTAAGATGATCTCTGACAAACCATGCGAATAGAGCTAGATGCAGTGATTTCAAGACTCATTAACAGTGATTCAGGATCACTGAAGTGAAACGAGATGACTTACGTCGGCGGTGTCGAAGGTCGTGATACCATGGTCCCAACTAGTGAACGCAGTGAGCATGGATGAGATTACGCACGCGGTGCCAAAGGTCCGTAATACTTACGCGAACTTGATATGGTTGATGGCCTCTTCCTCAGGGAGAACCCATCCCTGCCATTCCTTCGAGCCGTACGACATGCAGCCGAGGATGATCTTTGAGACCTTCAACCCCGAATTTCCGAGGCGGACTGAGACATCGCGTCAGTCGAGCAAGATGGTCGGGAATCAACAAAGACACTCCATACCATATTGCATCTTAGGAGCCATTGAAAGTGGTGAGTAAAGAGGGATATCTAGAATGTGATCTGCAGTCTGCCAAACTGGAGTTGATAGCCCTATAGGCAGCGCCTTCGCAGTGATCGCTATATATACGAGACGACAGTAGGCGCTTCTTGAAAGGAGGTGAGGCTGACCTTAACGAAGCTTCGGGACAACCAAGTAGTTAGGATGCCGCGCCAAACCGCCACCGTGACGATCAAACCTGCAACGGGCTTTCGTGCCCCGAGCGGCTTACTAGTCATCTGCGCAGAACCGAATGCGATCGGATGAAAGTCCAAGGCTAGGCGCCTGGACAGTTCCCGACCGGACTATTGGATCGTTGCAGCCAGACGAGCATAAGTACCATTATCAATACGCTTTGGAGAAACACGTACCATTGCACCTTATCATCGCTCCCATTCGAGATCGGCTCAATGATGTGTGCACCCGGCTGCCTATGAGGAGGTTTCTCATATTCCCGGTCCGCGCCTACAGCCCGCGCCTCCACCAACAACGATAAGCGCGGTACATTGTTTCGGTAGCCACTACAACCTAGACAGGGCTGGCACCAAACAAAACCATCTGCCATTGTGAGTAGAGAGATCAGACTCGTCTACAATGCTGGGAACAGTCACTAGGAGGATAAGCTATCCTAGTTGTGAGTCATTTCGCACGATGGGTACTTCGCTACTAGTACTGTGCCCCGAATGAAGGTTGCTGCCGCCCTCATGTCAACAAAAGGCCGGCTCACTAGTCATAGTATGAGTCACTGACACACAGTACGCTTACATGGGACATACCGGTGAATCTTGAAACAAGGATATGTGTGATGGATACATACAGATCATCGTCGCATGGTAGACCTTCAGACAGGACGGTCATGAGAGTACCATAGGATGCATTCAGGTTTGCCCTTGCGATGGGCTAAGAGGTCAACCAAGAATGAGAGAGTAGCAGATCATCGGCAATATACTACGCAATGTGGTAGTATTATAGTGAAGGTGGGTAGGAGCCTGCAAGTACAGCATGGGAGAAAACCAACCATGTCTAGTCAACACCTGCATGAAGTCACCGTTAGCTGAGCTATGCGAATTCAATCAGCTGTGAAAAGATTCAGCCATGAGAGGACTGACCAGTTCTCGAGCCTGTACGTGCTGGGAGATTGGCAAACTTCCAAGCTGTCCCCGTCGCGGTCAGAATAGCCTAGGTTCGGAATTTACACTTCACTGCGAAACCATGAATATTGTAATGGCAGCTCCGCCGTTCTGCACCCTGTAGAGCTGACATCTCAAGAACATTGATCCCAAAGAGAGTTGGCGATACTTCACTGAAGGTCTCTCGGCATGAAGGCGACCAACGAGCTCGGACGCAAGTGCGGTCGGGAAGTGCCGCAGCAAGTCGGCGCCAGCTCAGCTGTAGAGCGCTGACAGGCAGCAACGCTAGTCCGTAGTACCCGCTCAGTTCGGAGTGCGTTAGTTCAATGATGCATCATTGAGCATCATACATATTAATGCGTGGGACGGAACATGCAAGTTCCATATGCCTTTTGCCTTCATCAGGCGAGGAATGTACACCTGCGTACGTCATCGACTTTCACAAGAAGACGGCGAACAGAGCAGAAGGAAGACCTACGATTGTCAACACGACTCGAGGACAACCAGCAGTGGCCGGTCGAAAATTACCAAATAAGTAGAACGTTCCCAGTGTCATACCACCATCTCCACTTCCGTCTGCTACCGCTATCGCAAACTGTCCACGCTCCCCGAGCCCCGCTTCGTCGTCTGCACGTCGACCATGTAAATCGGTGGACGGCTCACGTCCGCGAAGTCCCAGTTCGTGTCCTTCTTCACCACGCTCACCCCGCCCTCACCGCTCAGCATGCTCAGCGCGCTCGGCGCGCGTTGCTGCACAGGGCTTGACGCCCCGCTCGCGGGCGCCTTCTCCGGGTCGTTCGAGAAAACGTCCGCGTCGAAGTCGGACTCGAGCAGGACCTGCTCGACGTGGAGGTAGTGCGCAAGGCCCTTGCCGAAGCCGAGCCAGGAGACGACGCCGAAGACGCCCGCCCCGCACTGGACGAGGAAGGAGACGACGACCATGGAGGCGAAGAAGGGCCACTCGATGAACGTCCAGACGTAGACTTTGGCGTCGAACATGACGCCCCAGAAGAGGACGTAGGCGAACGTGAGGAACGTGAAGCAGGCCATGAGATACTTGAGTTCGCGGCGGATGGCGAACCATCCCTGGGGACGTGCGGCTGATTAGCGGGTTGAGGCGATGCGTTGGGTTACGACGTACCATGACCATCCAAGGAACGATCGTCTGAACGAAGCATAGAAAACACGGGGGCCGTCAGAAGGAGCTTCACAAAATGTAACGAAAGATACTTGCCACAATCGTGACGATTATGAGAGCGTAATAGAGCCCAGGGCGCATTGCGAGCATTGCGATAGAGCTGTTCCGCAACTGGTCCAGCCAGAGACTGGTGGCGGTGAGCGTGAAGAAGAGCGACAGCTCGACAAACATGCTGTTGATCAGGAAGTACTGCCAGACGCTTGGTCAAAATCCACGCAAAGCTATCAAACGGCAGACAGCAAGAGCTCTGAACTTACTCTGTACAACCGCATCACACCTGGGGGAGGATCGACGCGGCGCACGGTGGAAATTCTGTAGCCCTTCACTATTCGCAGCGCGAGGAATGACGTAGAGCACAGCGCGGTGAGGTGTAGCACGAGCTCAGGGATCTGGAGCGCGACGCGGGTCGAGAAGTACTGCGGGAGCACGTCGAAGTGGCATGGAGTGGCCGCGTCCAGGATGAGCTTCTGGTATCGGAACTGCACGTCGAACGTCCGCCAGAGCGTGTAAATCGCCCAGCCGCTTTGCAGCACACGAGCGAACAAGACCGCCCAGCTGTACATATCGTAGGCGTCAATGAGAAGAGTTCTTGTAAGAAGGTAACCATGATACTGACATATGTGGGATAGAGTTGTATAGGATCTGTTCAACGCATTCGTATCTCAGTCGTTATAGGAAATTGGAACATTGACGAGAATCAATACGTACGCCGAACGTTGATATTCCCAGCAGCCAGAATTGTGAGGCAATCAAGGCAAGGTCTTCCCTGCGTGAGTTGTCGAGGCTATCCCGGCACCCCGGGTGAGAATCAGGGTTCGATAGAGGGATGGAGTTGGACATACATTCGCTGCGGGTACTCGAGCATGCGCGCGCAAGTCTTCGAGAACGTCACTTGCTTGTTCCCGTTGTATGTGAGCTCTACACCAGTCACATTTCCATTCGAGTCCTTCACGGGTACCAACGAAGACGCGTCAGGAGCCCGTCGGACGAGTGCCTACGCCGGAGTCCCACAGGAGTTTTAGAGGAAGGTGTCATCAACGTGAACATGAAGTACGCACCGAATACCGACTCTCCTCCACGTCCTCTAGAAACCTCGTCACCAGCGACCCGCTCACGTTGTAGCTCACATGGGGGTCCGTCGTGTAGATCGTCTCGCAGTCCTTGAACACGGTCCCGATCGGGACCGCGGTGCAAAGTCTGAGCTCTAGGTTATCCCCGTTCCGGAACAAACGCGCGACTTCGTTGTTGGGAACGTCGGCCGTCCGCACGACGTCGTTGACAAACTTGAACGAGCTCGCGTCCTCCGAGTATATGAATGCCGCGGTGAGGCCTTGCGCGACGCAGTGGATGACGCTCAGCAGGAAGAACGCGAGCGTGTGCGGGGTGAGCGTGATGCGCGCTAACTGAACAGCCGTGCAGTGCACGCGAGGAACCGCTGAGCGCATGTGCAGGCAGCGGATAAGACCATGTGCGTGCACTCACCATGGACTTCAGCCTGATAAAGAGCATCTTGTTCGTATCCATCGTTGCTGAACTAGCGGAATACCAGACCCGAAGAGAAGACGATCAGAGAGAGGAACGGACTGTCAAAGTCCAGCAGACTAGATACAACCAGTGAGAGACGACGAAAAGGAAACGTGAACAGAACGAACGAAAAATGAAGAGGCCGAGTAGGCTCTGCCTACGGGGGAAAGGCTTTCAAGGAACGCAACGACGCACGTTATGAACGACCTGCTCGGAACAGACGCGTCTCGGCTGCTGAGCCAAGTGATGGGGCCTCGGTGGCAGGCAGCAACGGTGGCAGTGTGGCGATCTCTGAATTAAGTGGCTTGATGGCGGGTTGCAGAAGACACACAGCAGGTCCCAGAGATGAGGCCGCGTCCCGGACGAATGCAGGAGCTTTAGACATACGAGCACGCCGTAGGCCATGAATATATGGCATGCTGAAGTGCTCGGAATGAAGCTGGTTGTCTTCACGGGAGTGATTACCGTCATGGCAGCTGTAAAGTCGGCATACGGCAGATGGGGCAGGTGGTCAAGCTCTCACTCCAGACGAGATCTCCGGAGTGCAATCATCCTTCCCGCCTTCTTCTCCTTGGAGCATCATCAGCGCGATTCAATCGGACGCGGCTCTCGGAATCCCATGACGGCTGTGCATCCGCACGAAATGTGCAGGAATATCAACGTTCCATCAGTGATCACGACAGCCAACGTCAAATCAAAGCGCGGATTGGTCTCAGTTGTACGACATGGTCGCGGAAGCTAAGCAGTTCGGTATGGGTTTCAATATGCATATCGTTCAGAATCCAGAGCAGTCGAGGCGATAGAGAGAGGATGTAGAGGCAGCAGCAAGAAGCCGTTACATATGAATCAGGAGCATGCCACCAACCGCCCTGATCGAAATCCATATTTGAGATCGTATCGTAACACTTTAACGCCGCGGCAGTGTACCCCGGCCACAGAGCCTATTCTGGGCATCACCCAACGCAGAGCCTCTCGCCGGCGAACAGTAGGACTTGGCTTGAATACGCTCAGACAAGAAGAAAGCACACCGATGATGGCACTCTCGACCACCCGTGGCCCTCAACACATATGTGTCACAGCACAGCGGACCAGCGTCGCTGTGGGCGACGAATGTCATCGTCGGATATGGCCTCGTACGAATATGTAGACCCAACAGCGAGAGATGATGAAGACTGTACCGAAGCTTGTCCTCGATAGGCAACGCCAACAGCAAGCAGGCGTGGACACGACTCCTAGATTGCTCCACTAGATGAACGCGATGGATCTAATAGTACAACGACATGCCTCTAACTGAGCGCGCATCGGTCCTCAGTAGTGCTCTGGAAGATCGAAGCCAGCCGTGTGCAAGAGCGTCGCAAACTGTGATCACGCCCGCTCCTCAGCAAATCATCACAGATGTAGATCAGCGATATTCTCACCTGGACCTTTGCGATCGACTTGATCTGCTCGAAGTCGTAGCCCTCGCGGTCGCTCAAGTCGCCTGTGGAACACCGCCAGCGTACAATCAGACAATTTCCTCTTGAGCGGAAGACGGTTCAGACGCACCGCTGTTGTGGTACATAGGGTCTACAATGGGACCTGCACGTTCGAAGACCTGGGTGGCAGGGAAGCCGTTCGTGTGGAAGCTCTGCAAACGTTATGGCATCGGCGATCAGCCTAGACTATAAGCGAGTGCTCTGTAGATACTTGCCTGGTGGTCACTGCAACATGCCTGCACAGATGAGAAGCCGTCAGTGGATGATTGAGCGCAAAGCACACGTCACGGAATACCGACAGGTGTGAAGCCGACCTTGAGCTCGGGGCTGTAGATGGCGGAAAGGTTGGCCACGAGCTGGGTAACCTCACGCGTCCCAATGCTACATTCCATTCAGCAGCGTGCGACCGGCAAAGAAACAGGGAAACGTACACGTCAGGAAGCCCCAACTGAGGCGGCTCTCCAGCAGCGTGGTAGCCAAGCATGTCCGCCTGCACCATGAGCGTGAGGTTCGCGCCCTTCTCGTACAGCTCGCGCGCGTAGTAGCGCGAGCCGTACAGGCCCTGCTCCTCCCCGGCGAACGCGACGAGCTGGACGTTCTTCCGGAACTTGAGGCCCTTGCGCGCAATGACACGTGCGATACCGAGGAGCGCGGTCGTGCCCGAGCCGTCGTCGTCGCCGCCGGGGGCCCGTACGCTCCCGAAGGACCCACGGCTGTCATAGTGCGCGCTGATGAGGACCGTCTCAGTCGTGTTCTCCGAGCCCTCGTACAAGCTACGTCACGGCCAGCAATCAGTTTCTAGGGCGATACATAAAGCCGAGTCCCAAGCGAGACGTACCAGACAACGTTCGGCGCAAAGCCGCTCAAGAATGGTTTGAGCGTGCAGCTCGCGCCGTGCGCCTCAAAGTTCGCCTTCAACCAGTCTGCAGCGATCAGGACGCCCTTCGAGAACGAGTGCCGCGACACGATTTCGGACTGGGGGCTCTCGCCCGAGAGGTAGCGCACGTCCGCTCGAAGCTGCGGCACGGAAATGTTGCTTACGATCGACGCGACGACGGGGTCGAACTTGAGTCCATGCAGGATCTTCTTTACGCGCTCGACGGCCTCCGACGGCACCGGGATGAACGGCACCGGGGAGGAGGGCAGAGGCGAGGCTTTCCAGAAGCGGGGCAGGTGGAGGTCGAGCGTGAGCGCGGTCGCGGGGTCGACGGAGATGAGCGCAGAGCTCTCAGTGCGGTAGAGGAGCTTCGCCGCGTTCTGGTTGCTCAAGACCGTCTGCTCACTGTCGCTGACCTCTGCGGGCGGGACGGAGAGGCGGGAGAAGAACACGTCGAACTCGTCCCGGAAGGTCGCGGGCTTGATCGAGTGGTCGACGGCCTGGTGCTGCAGCCAAACGAGCTGCTGAACGTCCTCGGTGAGCTGGACCGCAGCACCGGAGGTCAAGTGCAGCGTGGCCTCTGCAAGACAGTCGTCGTCGCCAGTGATGAAGACATTCTGCTGACCGTGCGTTCCGTAGTAGTACTGAGACAGGCAGGACTCGGAAACCTCTGGGGTATAGGGGGCCACGAGGAGGAGAGCGAGAGGGACAATGGGGTTGAGCAACATCGTGGAGTAGATTGCTCGTCGTTGCTGGGAACGATGAGCAACCCTGCTGAACCAGCGCCGAGCTGTCCGGACTGCGCGATCGTGCGACCCAAATACGGAGCCCGGAGGCCCGGGCCGGAGGCTGGCTCAAGTGCCCTAAGCAACCTTGGAATCGAATCTAATTGAGGGCAGTTTTGGACCTCTCAATGATTGATACGTCCGAGAGAACATTGCACTGAAAGTTCATATCAAGAAGCATCGACATATCTTACAACTCGAGCGGCACCGTTACTGGAATCTGTCAATGCTACTCTGTTACTCGCGAACCGATTCACTTCTTTTTCTTCCCTTTTGTCTGGTCTTCCGCCTCTATCCATCGCTCCGGTACTCCACGGCTTATCAGAAGGCCAGTCACTGCTTTGATCTGTTTCCCCTGCACCATGACCTCTAGCAAGTTCGGTTTGCCATGAACTGGAGAGACTACATCGACCATTAGTACATGATCTCTCCGCTTGGATAATGGAGGGCATACCTGACGTTGAGCTCGCGCATGTCTTGCGCAGCTCCTCCGCAAGGTCGTCGGCTTGCAGGCCAAATGTCTCGTATCCGGTTATGAGAGTGCACGCCTTCCTCCCTTGCCGAATTTTGACGACGACGGACACCGGCTTCAGGTCTCCTTTCCTGTATCACGGACGTGCTATCAGCCACCTGGGCCACTGTCATAAGCGATACCCAAACGTACTTCCGTATCGTATCACGTCCCTCGACACTAATTTCATGCCAGGTTTGCATGTGTGCCCGGATACGCTTAAGGACCTCATCGCGCTTCAAGAACTCCGGCGTGTCTTGGCCCTTGACAGAAACCGCTCCAGCGAGGAACTGGTCGGAATCGACGTTGATGTACTGCGGATCGTTAGCGTTGACGAGGGAGCGGGAAGAGATGTAGTTGTTGACGATGTCTTTGATTTCCGTGATTGTATAGAGTTCTGACGTGCTGCGAGGAGAGGGAGCGAAATTAGCCTCCAGGAGCGCCGTGCAAGTAAACGATAACTCACTCCTTCTCAGCTGCAACGAAGAACGGCACCGTAGTACCGAATGGCTTCCAGAACTCCGAGACGCGAATCTCGCTCTTTCGCTTCTCCTCCGCCTCCTTCTCCTTCTGTTCTCGGTCCCCGGCCTTCTTGGCTTTGGCCTCGAGATCGCCGATCGTACGGTGCCGCCGCATAGCCAGCACCGCTGGATGCTGAGGAGACACCGCTGAATACTTCTCGCTCAGCATACCGACGGCGGCGTCAGTTCTGAACTCGTACCGGTAATGACAACATCGCCTTTGGTTTCCTTGAGCTTGATGAGGCCTTCTTTGGCACACGCCTTCAGGAATGATTTAACGTTCTTGTGGGTCGAATGCTTGACGTCAATCCAACTCGCATCTGGTGGGCAATGCCTCGCAACGTAGGTATGGAGCGTGCGTCACCAGGGCGTGGGTCGGGGGAACTCACCCGCAAGACCGTTTGGACCGAGTGCAGCCGCAGGACGAGCGGGGAGCACGTGTGAGCTCCAGAACGTCGACGCCGGTATAGGGAATGTTGATGGTGGGACATTGGCGAGTCTCATACCGATGGTGTGCAGGACTGCCGCGCGAAGACATGCGGAGACGTCTGCGGGAACCTGCGTAAGCAGGATTCCTACTAGCCGAGCACACACATACCTTCCGGGGAAAGAGATGTCGCCTTCGATTCGGCAGACTCGTCAGCATCTGTCGGTGCATCGGCAGTAGCTGGCGGCTGAGCATCTTGGGCTGATGTTCCGTCCGGGGATGGTTGCGCTGGGGGCGCGCCGGCGGTTTCCTCCAAAGAGCCCGGAGAGCCGTTTTGTCTTTCATCAGGAGTCTCCGCTTCCGAGGATTTGTTCTCTATGGGCGCAGGCGGATCCGCCTTCTTGCTTGGGCCCATCTCCCACAATGCGTCTTTCCATGTGTGGAGTATGTAGACCGCCTTTCCCTTCACATCCTCCTCCTCCTCTGAGCGCAGCGTGTCCGATGACACTGCCATGCGACCCACAGCGAGCGGCGGACCGATGGCGTCGCGATAGTACTGGGTCACCGAGACGACTTGGTCAGGAACGAGGGTAGAAGAGTGCTGAATCACTTTCTTGGATAAGGGCACATGTAGAGGTGAGTGACATGAAGAGAGAGAGAGAGGATGTACCTCCGGGAATCATCAGATCAGCTCCGCCGATGAGCTTGGGTACTACCGGGGCTGGTGTGGATAGGAACGGCAAGAGGTCCGGCCGCTTCCATAGAGTATAGACTGTCCGATCCATCAATTATGTGAGGTACAATGTTAGAGGTATATTACAGACCGGTGGGGATGAGGTCCTCGGACCCTTTCCCGATCGTAAACCAAAGAGGGTCCCCGTCCGGGGAGAGATATGCAACCTAGACATATTGTGAGTACTTGATCACATCATCGCCAGCAAGTGCGTACTCCTGGATCGTCTAGGTGTGTACTGAATTTCTGAGACTGGAGCCCGTCCGGTACGAGTGCATCTCCCTCCTCCGGGGGAAGATTCGGATAGGACTGGAGGACGCGCTGACGCAGCTTCCTGCGATCGGAACCTCGCAAGGGCGCTATGAGTTGATGAGTGCATCTTATCAGCTCTCCCAGGCAAGGTCGTACCCGATGTTTTGAGTTCTGCTAGTGGTTTCTTGAACATGGCTGGACGAAGATCGAGCTACCGCAGTCGCAGCTGCAGCTGAGGGTACTTGCTACTCAACGCGAGTTCCCACGCCACCCAAGTGAGCGCTGTCACCTGTCCGCATCCACAATATCTTCCACCATGCTCCTACCCACCGCCGTCTCGAGTTGAGGGGGACAAGCTGAAGTCCGATAGAGTACAAAATACTGTACTATAAGCGCTAGATCTGTCCACGTGATTTTGCGCTTATCTTACAGTATTTTGTACTCTATCGGACTTCAGCTTGTCCCCCGCCTCTAGGATATCGCCCCCTCAGCAACTCGAGACGGCGGTGGGTAGGAGCCTGCAATTCCACACAATACGCTGCCAGTTGGACTGATGTTTTTCCTTTCCGGGTCAAACCTGTGTTCAGACATATCTCAAGCGCCCACAAGCATCGCGGACATTGCTTGTCTATCTACTTCGCGTAGTGGAAGAAAATGGAAATTCAGGAACCAGAGAACTCTACAACTTTTGTCTAGGTACAACTCTCTCGTCTTATATTTTTGAGAACGGGACTCGCCGCAGAGCCTATAATTCTTTCGTCTGTTCTCCCTGCCAAACCGAGCCCCAGAGTTCCGGCCAGGTGATGCCATAGGTTGTGCACCGGGCCAATCTTAGGAGTCTCCGTCCCGCTTCCCCCCATCTCACTACACTCAATCAGCCCATGTTCACCCCGCAGAAGTCTAGTCGTCTTCTGTCTGCTTTCGACCCCGTCGCGGGTCGCTGGACGGCCTTACCTCTACGCCAGCATACCGTGTCCATCCGAAGGCCTTCTCCTCGCCCAGCACACAGTCGTACCGTCCGCGAGCAGCTCTCTATCACATCCTGCAACATCCACGCCGTACCCTTCAAGCGCGTCGAGCGCTCCCAGCTCATCCTCGACCGTATTCTTGGACACAAGTCCTCCGACATCATCTTCCTCCAAGAAGTCGCGTCGGACGTTCGGCAGTGTGTGCTCGACGACCCCAGAGTGCGCTTGCGCTTCCTGACGTCCGATGCGGAGGATGACACAGCTTTCCAGGGCGTACCGTTCGCGACGATGACGCTGCTCTCCAGTGAGCGTTTCGCCTCTCCGTTGCTCGCCGAGAAGAAGGACGTGAGCGACAGCAAGGGAGAGAGAGAAGGAGAGGGCAAGGTGATGCTCCACAGCACCTTCCGCATGACGCTGCCTAGCGGGTACGAGAGGGACGCGCTCTGCGTCAACTTCGACGACCCAGCCACGCCCGGCCATGTTCTGCGCCTCCTCAACGTCCATCTGGACTCCCTCGACTCGTCCTTCAGGCGTGCCTTCGAGGTACACCTGCTCGATCGTCTCCTCCGCGAGGGCGGATGCCGCGGCGGCATTATCGCAGGGGACTTCAACGCCATCGACCCCACGATGATACGCTCGTCGAGAGTCACGGGCTAGTCGACGCCTGGGTCAAGCTACACGGGCGGACGACGGGGGCTACATGGGGCGTGGGCGTCGAGCTCGAGAACGGACGTAGACCGCGGAGGTTGGATAAGGTCGTTATGCTGGGCCTGGAGCCTGTCGATATCGAAGTCCTTCAGCCCGGTCGCCTCAACGCCGGTACGCCCTGGAGCGACCACTGCGGGCTACGCTGCACCTTTACGGTCTGATCTGGTGAGTAAGCTCTTCTTGCCTATTCGACGCCTATATATAACGGTATATATGATACTTCCTCCCCAGACGTCGATGGTCGGACCGAGAAGGGCTATACCCTCATGTCGCTCTGTTGGCTCGTTGTTCGTATCGGCGACCGCTAAACGTATGTCTGTATGGAGATTATCTCTCTTCTGCGTCGACACCTTTGGCAGGTATGCAGCAGTCAAAGATGGCGAGAGGCATCTACAGCGACACCTGGGACAGCTTACTATCAATACCTTCGCAGCTTGCCACTTTGATGTCTCATCTACCGGCACTCGAAGTTTTCGGAGGCTTGTAACCAGCGTGTGAACGTCACTTGAAGCACAATCCTGAAACACATGACGAAGCTCAATTGAATGGCCACAAAACGTATCTCTCTCGGTCCGAGGCATGAGCGGCGTTCGGTAGTCCGTGCTACCATCACCGTAGGTGCCGACATTCCAGTGCTTCGGGGCCACCGCCGGTTGGAGGGCGAAAATGTAGTCTCGGTGAGCCCTATCCTCGCCAATAATCGCAAACTTCCGCCGACTTCAAGGCCACGCTTTTGTCGGGCCTGAAGCCATCACTCAATAGCTATATAAACTCAGCATCCCGGAGGCCAGATCTGCATCCTCATTCTTCTTAGCCTTCGCAGCCTTTCTTTCAGACCATTACTCAGCCCTTGACTTGGGAGCTATAATTCCCCTCCGCCTGCCCTCCGTGATGTTTGCTCCCCTTGCTGTCCTTGTCCTCGCGGCCACCTCCGCCTTTGCACTCCCCCGCTCGCTCCCCCGTGCTGATGACCCCTGCGCCAAATTTGGTGGCGCGGCCTTCGGCAACGCCGGTCCCTTCACCATGGTCACACTAGACTTGTCCAACCGGACCAATCTGCTGGTCCTCGGTCCAGCCGTTGGGGCTGGCTCTAGCGACCCAAGCCGCCGCTCGCTCGTGGTGAGCCGTTGTTACGCGTTTTCGGAGACGAGTGCCGCATGCTAAATCGTTCTCCTTGTTCCTGCCATAGACCGTTGAGACCTTCCCGACCGCCGACACCCCGACATACAAGCTCGTCAACGGCGGCCTCTTCGCAATGACCAACAACGTCACGGTCGGCGCGGCGGGGCTCGCCCCGGCTTCCGGTGCTCCCGTCTACTTCGAGGTGGGGTCCACGGGCGCAGCCCAGGTGTACTGCGGGGTGGTGCGTGACTCTTGCAAGGGGTGCACGCGCATTTATCTGACTCGAATCTTTCTAAATTATCTGCCACAGGTGGGCACGTCCCCCGCAGGACACGACCCTGCGAATCCGGCTCTCGTGGTTCCTGGTGGCTCGAACAGCTTTGCAATCTGCAATGCGACGAGCTCGGCGTCCAAGTCACCTCTCCAGGTCCTCATCTTCGACGCGGAGAACAATGCGAACCAAGGGTACGACTTCAGCACCTGCAACCCGGTCACCGTTCAGCTCGTTGGTGCATAAATCGTTGAGGGGTCCTTACCATGCCTACTGATCGAAGGGTAGTAGCACGGGACTGGCGACAAGCGATTGACTGTACAGTACATTCTTATGGCGCGCAATACATATTCACCGAGTTTCGGCAGTGCAATTTCTCGAAAGTCAGCTAAATCCAAGGAACCACCTTTGAACATCTGAGCAATGGAGTCTGACCCGCGATCCTGTTGCGCAGACAACCTTTTTCGTGGAGAGACTTTCTTGAGTGTCTTCCGGTCGTTACCGGACAAGGATACGGGGTCGATCGGACACGGTACATGGTCAAAACACAGAGGGTCTGCGTGATCGACGTTGTCCTACGGTCATGACAATTCGTCGTTGTAGGTGTTGGACCGGCGCTCAGTGCATCCAGAAAAGTTGGTTTACACCAGCATATACATAAAACCGAGTTTGCAACAAGATTGTAAAGCTATTCGAGCCATCCGGGACCGCGAGAGCCGGGTTCGCAGGATCGTGTCTTGCGAGAGACATGCCCACGGATAGTTTGCGAACAGTCCAACGAAACAGGTATTGCGCGTTCGGGAAGTCTTGTACGACCAGAAAGTATGAACGTATTATATTCTCGGGCCGGATGGAGTCAAAAGGTATATCATGGGTCAATATTTCAATAGTCGTCGACGGTCGGTCAGTTTGTGACTCGGATGGGAACGGAAAGGGGCGCTGTTCGGGAATCGGGAGCCTCACGAGTCACCGCATCGTAGCCTAGGTTCCTCATTACGAGCTGATGCCGGACCCGATTCCGGTCGAACTTGACTGTGTCGATACTAATGGACAATGATGTCAGAACAGGATACAGCAGCGGGACTGAACGGATATAATCGGTGCTACGCGGAAGACACTGTGTCTTGACGTGACCCGTACGATTCCCGATTCCGCAGGGATCGGACATCTCTGGCAGTGGTCGAGACTCAAAACAACCAGCCACCGCACTGACATTCCGCCATCCCTTGCTGCTCTGCTATACCCGCGCCATGCCACGCATCATGGAGCCTGTTTCTTTCTCCGAATTCGACGACGAAGTACTCCGCCCCCCGCCAAACGCTGCCGAGTTCCTGGCCGCTGCAGACGCCAGGACTGCACCTGCTGAAGCAGCACGCGCAGGCGCAGGTGCAGGCGTGGTTGCGGAAGAGGTTGCTGATGGTCGCATGGGTGTGTCACGGTTCCTTCTTCCACGATGGGCGGCGCTAACAACAACAATGACAGCCGCTCGGCTGAGGGACTACCTCACACAATTTGAAGAGCGGCTCGGCAAACGCTTCACGCACCTGGAAGAGCTGATCGACCAACGCTGCACGGCCATCGACCAACGCCTCGCGGGCACCGACCAATGCCTCGATGTCCTAGTCCCTCTCGCTGCGCACAGCACCATCCTCATGGCAAAGGTACGCTCTCACCATATCGAATCGAACTTGTCCTCATCATATGCCGTAGACCGAGAACCAATTCCATCGTGATCCCGACGACCTGGAGGAGGTGCCTTTCCCGAACGGGCTGCTCCCCTGGGGCAAAACCGTCGAAGGTTCAGCCTCCCAAGGTTCCGTCCGTGCAGTACGTATGCGCGCAATCTGTCCCGCGTTTATATAGGTGTTGACGGTACAGGACTCCTGTAGGAGGTAGAGCTTCCGGCGCTCAGCTCTGTTGGTGCGGTCCACGCGCTGGATACACCCCAGACATACGGCTACTTCAGAGGGTACTATCCGAACGACAGCGTACCCTCGGTGTCCTCTTGCAAGAAACTGATCCTGCTCGCAATTGGGCGGCCCTTAGATGCCCAGTGAATCGTTGCGTCCGTTCGCACCCTACCTTCGCCACTGTACGCCTATACACATCCGATGTACGATCGTTCACACCCCGGCCCCGGACAAACATATCCTACAGCTGCCTGTTAGTATCTGTATCCACGTCTGTAATCCCTAGAAATTGTAGCACACGCACTATAGATGATGGCTTCGTCGCACCGGAGAGTTCGGACTGCGGACCTTGTCAGTCTTCGTGAGCATACGGAAGTCAGTCTGAAGAAACGGACCGCCAACGCAAGGCATTCGAAATTTGAACGGCAAATGGAAAGCGAACATCTGACGGCCAGGTCGAACTAGGCGGGAATAGGACATGTACTATTACTGTGCTGCTTAGCGAGACACATGCTACCAGATACTGACACTTTCACGTTACAAGACCGAGACCGAACAATGCTACAGGCCGAAGAGAATCGGAAAGGGAAGAGAGCTACCACATACTGGTACAAGGTTGGTCACGGATACACACAGGGATGGGCACTCTGTCCGAGTCGGAGGAGGGAGCGACAATGGCGAAATATGTGGGCCAGAACGTGGGGGATGCAATAAAGAGAACGGAAAGCAACGAGTGGGGGGACTGACTGTCAGTCGGGTGCTGGGATGATTCTCAGAGAAGGAACGATCCGCGAATCTCGGGATCAGATATGGGGCAAAACGTTCCGAAGGGGAGGGATTACGACAATGAGCATGCGGACGCTAACGCGGTACGGCCACAGCACGACGTTCTGTGCGAATTCGAACGACTTCTGCCCGAATGTCTTCATTATATAACGGGGCGACGACGACAAGCCGCTGCTGCTACTGCGCCTGCCGTGCTTTTGGGGCGCGGAACCCGCGTCGGGGGGCGTGCCTTCCTTGTCCGAGACGAACGTCTCCTCGGAGTCCGAGTCCTCTGCCTCCGGGATGGTCGGAAGGCGCGGAATAAGGTGTGACATGTGCTTCTCGCGTTCCGGGCTGCGGATGCGGGGATGGCTCACCCCGTTGCCGTTCGCGCCGTTGACAGGGAGGTGGAGCCGGAATTCTTCGTGTTTCGTGTTCTTGTGGTCCTGGTACGGGTCCTCCAAGCCGAAGAGAATGATGGCACGAGGCACGTACAGCAGCTTGTCCACGGCTGTCGCGAGCGAAGACCGCGCCTGCTTCAGAAGATCGTGCCCCTTCGGGAGGTGGATGCCCACCGCCTCGAACGCGGCCATGTCCCTTTGTCTCCGCTGCTCCAGCTGCGCCAGACCCTGCTCGAGCGCCGTGAGACGGACGCTCTGCGCAGCACGGCCCGCGTCGGCCTTCCGCTCGTTGCGCTTCCCAATGCGCTCCACTTCGCCGAGGACTTCCGTGAGCTCGTCGCAGACCTCGCGCAGCTGCTCGACGCGCTGGACGCTCTCTCGTAAGGCGGCGAGCTCGCTCTCCAGCGCATCGATGCGTTTCAGCGAGGACTGCAGCACGCGGTTCGTCTGCCCGTACTTGTGCATAAGCGAGTCCTCATCCGGGTAATGGAGGGCGGTGTGCAGTTCGCGGGTGCGGTCTTCCAGGCGGCTTATCAGGTGCGACCAAGGCCGGATGCCCGTGGCGAGAACGAAGAGGGTTGTGCTGAACCAGGAGAGGGTATTCGGCTCGCCGAGCGCAGAGAGGACGTAGCGAAGGAACGCCGCACCGATGAATGGCGACGCTACCGCAAGGACGAAATACGCAAGCTCGTGCCTGCGTAGCTCGTGCCGGGCAAGCTCGGAGAAGCGGGCGAGCTTCTCGTCTTCCTCGGTCAGCGGTGACTGAGAGCGGGAACTATGCCCTGGCTTGCGGGGTCGAGCGCTGAGGTAGAGCTGCCAAGGGACTGCGCATATAGTCAGTGTTTCCGGGTGGTGTGCCGACTAAGGGTTGTAGCAGACGTACTCTCAATGATTTGGTGCAGGTAGAGGATCAAGAGGATGATGAGGAAGATGTTCTTCATGTGATCCCCGCCAGTCAACCAGTTGCCGATGGGCGACACCAGCGCCACGACAATGGACAAGTCCAAGTCGGCCCACGACCCTCGCTTCTTCTTGGTCGGAGTGGTCATCGCCGCAGCAGCCCCTACCTTTCCTCTCGCACCAGAATGAGATAGTGGAGCTTTGCCTTTGACGTCCGGACGGAAGGACAGAGCATCTTGATACTCCTGCTCGGTGGACTCGTCTTCGATCCCCGACCCCTCCGAAACGCTCTCAAAGCTCTCGTCCTCCATGTCATCCAGGTCCACCGCCGTTGATACACTCGCTGGAAGTCTGAGGCTAGATGCGCGGCGAGATGGTCCTGCTTCCGCTGCGCGAGTCGCCATGATGAGGGTGCGAAGGAGGTGTGTGCGTAGTGCGGTCCTGAAGCCGCGCGGACGACGTGAATAGCTGCGCGTAGCGTGGCCTGCGTGTGGTGGGACACGAGACAGACAGAGGTCTTGCTAAACGCAGATGAACATCCCGGAGATATGACGGCGGGGGTCGTCGTCGTCAGCGCAGGGGTCGTGGTGGAGGTTCACGCCGGCGACACGGTTATGTCGTGACGTCCACATGACGGTCCGCTGTCCTGTTTGGGAAAACGGAGCGCTCGACGTTGTCCGCGCTCGGAGTCGACGCGTGCGATCATTTGCTCCCCGGTTTGATCAACTCATGCGACTCAGCAGAGATTGATATGCTCTTACTTCGACAATGTTCTATCTATACAAAGTGGGTATGTACTACAGCAGCTTCCATTGAAGCTGCCATCTTGAACCAATCACCTCTGTACGACGACTGTACAGCCTGGTCGCAACACTCCCACATTGAACCGCCACGACCTCGAGCTCGCTGGCCGCCTCCTTCCTGCGTTTTGAGCATTCACGATGTCCACTTGCGCAAGACTTCCTGTGGAAGTTATAGAACGCATCATTGACTCATCTGCTGACGACCCACGGACGCTATCCACATTCTCCTTATGCTGCCGTACGTTGTTACCCCGCAGCCGGCGCCACCTTATCGTCCGCATCTGCATACGTACTTTTGAGCAGATGTACTCTGTGTCGGCATCTCTTGAAAGTCGCCCATGGCTTACCCCGCTTGTCGGCCAGGTCAAGATTTCTGCATGCTCCCCCGGCCCCAGCTCAGCTCCTGCTGCCTTGCTTGCCGTTGTCCCGTTGCCACTCTTGACCAGACTGCCCAATCTTCGTCACTGGACAATGGCCCAAGAGTGGTTCATCTCCAAAGGCGACATGTTGGCGGGAGTGCTTTCCTCAATCCTCACGCATTGGCGGGATTCGAGCAGTATGGCACCCGCATCCACGAACTGACCATCCGAGGGCTGCAGTTCTCCATCTGCGCCGATATGGGGCGCTTTCTGCTCGCCTTCCCGAATATTCAAAGTCTGCACTGCGACTCTTGCAGTATCACGAGGGAACGGCACGGTGCAGCCGACCACTTTGTTCGACAACGTCTCGCTGCGAAACTTCGGCTGAAGCAACTTACGGTGAGTGACATTGTCAATGCACCCAGCCTGGTCCACCATGATTGAAGACTTCACTCAATATAGATCTCCGCATCGACAGGCAACAGAGTAGTAGACCTCCCTGCAGAAATCTCGCAGGCCACCCTAGAACACCTCGTTCTGTGTATGTTGACCCCTCAGGTGGCTCTTGAAGAAGGTACGGCCTTTCCGCGGTACCAGATTCGGGTGAAATCTGACAACTACACCTGCTCTAGCACCTGTACTGTGTTTCCCGCGTCTGCGATCTCTCTCAATTGACATACAGATTGCCGATAACTACCGCAAGCAGGATAGCGAGGGCCATGTGTTGCCCATACTCAAAGTTGTCACAATCCTGAAATCTCTCACTTCCTCCGACACTCTCATTTGCAATTCCCTACCAAGCCTCCACTACTTTCTCTCCCTCGATGTGGGCACAGAGACCTGCCGTGAATTCGATACAGCCATCCTAGACTCTTCAGCCCGAGGAACACTGATCCTCCAGTTGCACTCGTGGGCCAGCTGTGCTCCTCAAACCTCCGGGAACAAATTCTGGACGTCTCGTGTTGAACAGCATTTCCCGAAGCTACACAGCAGGAACTCACTGAAAGTGCAATACGCTCCAAGCAACCGTAAGTCTTGCTCAAGTTCCCACCGAAGAGGCTATCGCTCCCTAGTCGTCGCTCACGCATTATTGTAGCTCTTAACTCGCGGACTCTGTCGCGCCAGCCGGTCGCCCATGAGGACTTCGTGACCGTGCTGACCGCTTCGGCGGACGGCAAGTGGTTCGCGACTGGGTCGAATGATTCCACCATCGTTCTCTGGGACGTCAAACAACCTGCTAGCACGTTGGATTGGATCGCGCACGAACGGCGCGTGAGCGACCTTGCCTTCTCTCCCGACAGCCAATACCTCCTGTCTGTCGGCAGTGACATCACTCCGAAGATATGGGATCTGGGCGGTCATCCTGGCCGGCTCGTGGCGACCCTCGACGGCCATGATAACTATGTGCGGCGCTGTGCGTGGGCGAACACTGGCACGCTGTTCGCGACCGGCTCTTACGATGGGTCAGTCCGAGTTTGGCATGGCCCTAGTATCCGTGATCACGCGTTCCAGCAGTGCTGCGTGTTTACAGACCCCCGTGCCGGACCTTTACTCCAAGCTCTCAGGTTCTCCCCCAGCGCTCGCTCGCTCTTGGCAATCCACCTTCCGCTGCCGGGGGAACCAGATGCAGTGCCTAGTTGGCGTGTGTGGCATCTCGGCGCGGACCCGAATACTCCTCCCAAAGCCCTCGACAGGCCAAAAACCAGCACGTTCGTAGTCGCTGCCCTCGATTCGACTGATCGGCACTTGGTGGCTGCATCACGCGACGGGTCCGAGGTGAACCTCCATGATCTCGAAACTGGGGAGGACCTCATGATCGCGACTCAGCCGGCCGCACTCTTGGAAGAGGTCACGAGAGTCATACTTTCCCCCAACAACCGTTACCTCCTTAGAGAGGTCGGCTTTGGCGGGGCGTACGACTTGTTAGACCTGGAGACCCATCGAATCACGGCGCTCAGTAGCGATACCATGCTCTACTCTCCTTCCTTCTTGCACGATGGGCAATACATCGCAACGGCATCTAATGCAGGAGTTTGTCTATGGAAGACTAGCGACTGCTCGTGCGCGGCGGTGTTGAAGAGCGAGGTTAGGGGGCTAGACGACTCCGCAAGTGTCCTCGCGTTCTCAGGAGATGCAGGTAGCCTGGCGGTTGGAGACCGGTCTGGCGACGTGAGGATCCACAGAATGGAGGACTTTGTTTGGCTTCGTCCATTGTGAACAGTCGTAGTCCTTCGGACGTAGACCAATGTATCCGCCACTGATTCAAAAGTCGGTACTCTTGTGGCTACGATTATGATGGCGACTCAGAAGGACGAGTACAAGCAAGAGAACTAGATAGTGTGTGGCTACAGATGGCTCGATATAGGAAAGTGCGAAGTGCCTAGAATCTGCTAAGGTCAGCAATGAAATGTTCTTGACGTGGAGAAGGCGCAAGCAAGGAACGAATGACATGATCGCCAAGTCTCGGCAGGGAAGGGGCGCTGAGGTTGTTCTCAATCACTCTTTTCGCCACTACAGCGAAGGGCAGGAGACGACAAGTATATATATGCTACAGATTGCCGGAGATAGATACAGGAGTGTACGAAGCGAGAATGTGCTACAGTCGCACAAAATGTCCTTGTTATGAATAAGGCGGCGCTCGCAAGGAACGACAGAACACGAAGAGATGAGTGGATCGACCTGTCGGAGAATAAACGCACAAATCAGGGAAATGAATACCGAGCCTTGCAATGACTTAGACGGTCTCCTTCACCACCGTCATATAGATCCCGCCAGATAACCCGTCCGAGCCGTTCCGCCTCCTCGAGCCCGGACCGAAGCTCCGCGGAAGCTTGTCCCTGCTCCGCACCCTTTGCAAATGCCTCGGGACAGCGAGCTCAGGGTGCAGCGCGAGGTCCGCCAGGTGCTCCTGGAACGGCGTGTCGTTCGTGTCAGAATCGTCAAAAAACGAGCCATACGTCATCGTCGAGGACGCGAAGCTCGGCGTCGCGGACATGACGCTCGGCGGCCGCTTGGGCGAGGCAGCGTGGTCGTGAGCACTCGATGCAGGAGAAGGGGGCTGGATAGCAATCATCGCGCTGCTCGACTTCGGAGACGGTGTGCGGGGCGAATCGGGGAGTACGACCGTTGAGGGCGGGCGCGGCCAGGGGCCTGCCAGGAGCGACTCCCGGCGGGACGCCTTCTGTGGCGATGACGTACGTCTTTGGGGCGACGATGAGACAGACCGCGGTACGTCGTGTGAGGAGGGCGGGACAGCCTTCCGCTGGACCGAAGGACGAGGAGCGGGAGGAACAGGAATGCTCATGTGCGGGAGCGCGAGGGCTTCGCGGCCAGTCGGAGACCCGACGTAGTCGAGCGTCGACTTGACGAAGGGATCGTCAGGGGAGGTCGACAGCTCAAAGGTGGATGCCGGCCTCTCTGGAATCGTGAGCGGGGTCAGCTTGACCTTCGTAGGTTGAGAGGGACGCCATGTGTCCCCCTGCTGTGATTTGACTTCTGCGATGAGACTGGGCGAAGACGGTTCGCTGCGAAGAGCCTGGGGGCGGAAGTCCTTGGAGGAGAGCGGGAGGCGGTCGGGTAGCCGTTGGCGTAGGACCGTGAAGCGGAACCAGTGGGCGAGGACCTTGTACCCGCGCCAGGAGTCGCTTCCTGGGGGATGTGCGAGGCCGGTCAGGGTGATCAGGATGAAGACGAAGGAACAGGCCGGGATCATCCACCACTCGACCTCGGTCCTGACAAGGTCAATACGGTCTGTCGGAGAGACGATAGACACCTCGGTGACGTGTGCGTGCACCACGCTCCAAGTGTCGATCGTCCACTTCTCGATCCCGTCAATTGCGGTGACTCGTGCGTATATGGAGAAGATAGTGATGGAGAATGAGATCAAGGACACAGAAAGGGAAGTAATGAGTGGTCTCAGGAAAGCGAAGATATTTAGATGCGGGGAGTCTGACATGTGACTGAAAACCACCAGGCCGCTGTCTAAGCGGCCACGGACGGCGAGGAAAGCGAACCCAACAGTAGTAATACAGATGGCGAGAGGAGGGATCCAGATGACGATTATGGAGACTGTAGATGTATCGATAGACGCGAAGCAGCCGAAGTCTTCGACGATGTCGAAACGATGTGATTGGACGATGACGTCTATGTCGATAGAGGCATAACCTAACTCAGATATAGATATTCGAAGACGAAGTAAACCGATGGGCCACTCACGAAGGATGATGTAAAGAACAGGGAGTATTAGGCTGAACGTAAGATCTTGCATGAACGTGTGAGCTTTCTGCGACACCTCCTGGCCAATCGCACATCGTCTTAGCCTTCGAGCCAATGCCAGAGCGCAGCCTGGAAGAGCTAGTTGGGATGCTAAGAGAACTCTTGTCACTTACGACCGCGGTAATAGAGCTTTCAGTTCAAAATCTGATCGCTCCATGATATAAGATATGTCCTCTTACCTACGTCACACCATACCGGCGAGCGTATAGCGACGCTTCCGGCCCATAGCAGCGCGTTGATTCCGTGAATGACGTTACAGCAGAACAGCCATGCTGCAAGCGAGATCACGGCTGCATTACGGGTGTGAAGCCAGACAGGCGACAAGAGGACGAGGAGACCTAAGCAGAGGAAAGAGACGACGGGAAGCTCTGCGCGCATTTTCGCGTTCTCGTCCTTCTGTCGTGAATGCGTCTATAATGCGCCCAGAGCCAGCTCAGGTATCGCAGAAGCTGGCGATGGTGTTTGGTGTAAGGAGGGGAAGGACAGCGGGAGGGTCGGGCTCCAGGCGTCGAGCGTTGCTCGGAGATCAGGGACGGGGTATAATCTTGGGTAGCAAAGTTGCGCAGAGTGTCCTCGAGACTACGAAGGTTTCATTATCACCGAAAGAGAAACCTCGCCTGCATTCCTCGAGGGCCGGAGTGCTCGAGGAGAGTACAAGGTTGTACAATCCCAGCACAACAAGAACCACCGCGCCCCAGCCGCTCGAAAGCACGCCAACCAGCATTGCCGGTCTTCTAGTGTGCTTTCAGAGGCCGTGGCGCACAGAGGCTTGCTGATAACGAGGTAGACATAAGTAGAAGACCCAAAGCGGATGAACGCTTGCAACGACCAAGAAAGGCAATCCCTTTGAAAAATATCGTCGCGTCCGGCAAGCTCTACGAGATGGACGTCAGGTGGCTTGGTATGGAAAAGTAGACCGCACACTTTGACTCACAGGCTATTGCAGAGCGCTATCCGTTCGGTTGGACAATCTTGCACATTGTGGAATCTTGACAGAGCGCTGATGTAAAAACCAGCGTCGCGTTTCCCCCAGGCCCCCTACCGAGCCCCTCAACCCAGCGCTCCGGCCACCTCCCAGTCGGGGGACAAGCTCGTCGTGACTGCGCGAAGTGTGCCCTGCCTCATGCTACGTGGCTTTCAGAGCTACAGGACACATAATATTCTGCATGGAATGCTTCCCGCGCAGGTGCCCGCTGTGTGCAGGTGCTTCCAGCAGTGGACCAGAGTCGGGCAATGCCCTCGGTGTGGTATAGCTGGGGTTCGGCCGGGGTTCCGGTGATTCGAGCACATCCCTGGGCGCTGTGAATGCGACGCTGGTTTTGACATCAGCTGGAAGGCCTGTCCATGGGCGTCTGCCTACAGTAACATCGACAGCGAACCGTCTCCTGGGTCGCCGGGTGGTTCATGGTGCTCTTCGTAGCGCGACGATATGACTGATCCCTGGCACGCATTGTGAGGCAAAACTGGGGATGTGTACTGAGGATGTAGGAGGAAGAGCGCTAGTCGAGCCTGAAGCTGAAGCTCGAGGTAATGGACGTCACCAGCAACGACGAAATTCGACGCTTGACCAAGCGAGCATCCGGCAACCTCCGTAGTGCATATGTACGTGACTAGCGCCTCGGTGACCCCTTGCTACTTACTGCCACTGGGCTCAACAATTCGATATGCGTCATAGCATCTTTGAAGGGTCTTCGCCTTTTCAAGCCTCTACCCTAGCGTAATTTCGAGCTCTTGTATGTAAGAGCAGTACTAGAAGACGTGCCAGCTCAACGATCCGCATATGTCTTTCGCAAGTCGTACAGCTCGTGGAGGTACGCTCTTTTCGTAGACAGTCTCGCCGTATGACTTTGAGGATCCTACAAGTCCTTGTGCCCCCTGGCGCTGCAATTCTTCTCAGTCAAGACGTCGACGCATGTGGCAAGCGGCAGGATAGGAAACTTCAGGTACGGCGACAAGCTGATTTTCAGCGGAGCATACCATACAGCTGCACACGATTGGTAGCTGCTTAGGAACCTCTGGTTCGTTTACGTCCAAAGTGAGCCAAGACCAAAGGGATTCATATCTGAGTATTCATCAACGGATCCACTGCGCCCCCTGAGCTCTACAACGTGTACAATGTCTACACCACAAGTGTGGATGTCCGCAAGACGACCAAGGTCCCACTATGAACAGGTGGCCTTCAAGGGTTCCGAGCATGGACGAGTCGAATCCTCAATGAGAATCTTCTACTTTATTGCCAACACGCATACAGACCCTTGATCTGACTCTTCGATCCTGTGCATGGTCGATCGATCTAATATTGGAAGATTGTAGAGACCAAATCAAAGCGACATCGGACCTCCAGTCCTCTTCGAGCACGCGCGACTAGATCCGGTCCTCCTCAGGTCTCATCCCGTTCTCTACGGCCTACTATAAGTGATAGAAGTACTGATTAATGACGTCTTAGAAGGGACCTTCTACAGTTCTCGATTAGAATCGCAATTGACGTGAGTTGCCGACACTGTATTTGGACCAGGGATCAGATGTAGGTGTCTTATGAGCATCATATTTTGCGTGCAACATGTTCCAGCGACTTGTTGTGACTGATCAGAAACTCTTTCAGGCCCTAGCGAGTGTAACACCTTTGCATATATGATCGAACATGCGGATTCACCTCGTCCAGCCTGCGGGATACCACGCTATAAAACCCCCCAGACCGCTGAGCGGCCCGGCTCCCGGCGCGTAAAGATATTGTTTTCCGATTGCGGGACAGCACGAACAATAGGGCATCCACTTCGTCTGCCGCCAACACCAACACAATAAGGCCAGTGTGTACATATACCACCCATCGCGCTTGAAGACACTCCCGCTGCTTCTACACCTTACTGTCATATCCCTGGACCGGTCGTCGTCGTCTCCTCGCTATGTTCTCGCTCGTTCATCCTTGTGCTGTTGGTCGAGATACTCGTGTCTGGTATCTGCCTTCGTGTCATCATATTCTAGGCGACCGCAGTCTATGTACTCTGGAGACCTTCCTTCTTTTCTGCTACCCTCTTGTCCTTGTTGCACAGAGCGATGGTACGGCCTGGAGACCTAGCGTCTGCCTGGTGACATTGTTTCCAGCTGTTCTTTCTCCGTTCTGAACAACCATCTGGACAACCATGGCGGCTCCCGGCACATCGGCATCTCTGTCAGTACAACGGTCCGGAGAGGTCTCGGAAGTCACTCGTGAGTTCAAGGGGGATCCCACTTCAGGCAGCGTATCAGCCTTCCTTCTGGGGACTCTCCTTTGATTCTCGTTATAGTATAGCCCTGGGAAACTAACACGCTTATTTCTGTACAGAACTTACGACTTTCCCTGATGACCTCCGGTCCATGTGTCGCCATCATCTCGACCTTCCGTTTTCGGAGCAAGTACAAGGTATCGTCCGGATTAGGAAACACCAAGTGAACGCCCGAATGAAGTGTTCAACTGCGTCTATGATGGACGACGGACTAGCCGATTACAAGGGGCACTCCCAATCCGTTGACAAGCAAGGTACGCGGAGGATGGATTAAAGTAGCCTGACGGTGGAGTACGTCCCGTTAGCAGTCGCTCCTCCGCTGCACTCCCTCGACGCTCGCGTCCCCGTGTTCCAACTACCTGCTCTTGTACTGTGTACGCGGTAGCTGCCTCTGAATACACTTGATCTTCGTCCCCTCATCTGCACAATGGTGTCTCCTGTCGACGAGGCGATCATCACCGGATCGTTCTCCATATTCGGTGCCTGCCTGATCAGTGTTCCCCTCTATTGGCATTTGGAAGGTGAGCGGATATTTGACTTGCCTATTAGAGTCGAGTAGCTAACACTGAACACTCAGCATGGAACGTCGGATGCGTCATCTACATATTCTGGGTCGGTCTTCTCTGTCTGTTCAATGGCGTCAACTACATCGTCTGGAGAAACTCCGCGATTGACTTCGCCCCCGGCTGGTGCGATTTCTGTGAGTACATAGATTTTTTGAGCACCAACAACACGACCTAATACCTCTGGATCCTACAGACATTCGCTTCTACATTGGTGCATCGATCGGCGTCGTTTGCGCTTCACTCGTCATCAACCGCCGTCTGTACCATATCGCCAACGTCTCCGCGGTGTCGATCACTCGCGCGGATAAGCGGCGAAACATGATTACCGATCTCCTTATCGGACTCGGTATCCCACTCCTCTCCATCGCAGTCTGTAAGTCCCCGTCAGCTAAGCTCTCTGGGATCGTCGTCTGACTTCTCCCGTAGACTGGTTCTACCAGGGTCACCGGTTCAACATCCTCGAGGGCATGGGATGCCTTGAGGCGTACCCAAACACATGGCTCGCACTCATCCTCTACTTCCTGTGGCCCATCCCTCTCGGTCTGGTTTCCGGGACATACTGCATCCTGACCCTCCGCGCGTTTTTCAAGCGTCGCAGGCAGTTCAACGAGCTCATGGCGTCGAACAAGAACTTGACCTTCAACCGCTACTTCCGCTTGATGGGTCTCGCCTCCATCGAGGTGATGTTCACGATTCCCCTGACGATCTACAACATCGTCTCGAACTTCAAGCAAGACCCATACCCGTGGCGCGGCTTCGCGGACCTCCACTCGGGCTTCGGCCGCGTCGACCACGTCGCCGCCATCAGCTGGCGTTCGGATTCGGCCACCGTGTCGCTCATGCGCTTCAGGGCCTGGGTCCCCGTCGCGCTCGCGTGCACATTCTTCTTGTTCTTCGGCCTCGCCGAGGAGGCGCGCAAGCACTACAAGATGGCGCTCTCGTCCGTCGCGAAGCGCGTCGGTATCACCACCTTCGACCGCACGGCGAGCACCGGCTTCAGCTCTGCGGGCTCCAAGTCGGGCTTTGGCAAGGTCACCATCCCGACCTTCATCCAGCCCAACGCGAGCATGCGCCGCGGCTCCATGGACAGCTTCTCGGACAGGCTGTCGACGAACATCTCCATCAGCGAGGTCGAGGAGAAGGCGGCGTACTCCCCCGGAGGCAGCTCTGTGGGCTCGAGTACTTACATCTCCTCGCCGACCGACTCGGAGAAGGCCGAGAAGAACGCGCAGCCCTCTCCGATCGCGTTGTCCGTGCCGACCATCAACTTCCCCAAACCTCCACGCGCATACCGCCCCGCCTCGCCCACGCCGTCCCACGACGACCGCGGCGACGCGGATGTGCCTTCATCGGTGCGCCCGAACTCTGGCATCGACATGGTTTGAGCTCCCACATCCGGACTGTTAGGCTCCAGTTATATCTCCATCCCATCTCGCGAAAACCTTTCTACTCATCGCCTCGCCTCCTTTCCGCTGCGTTTCCTCTCCACCATCTGCGTCTCGGTTCGGATTATGGTTCTTAGGTCGCCTTGCCCCAGGCACAACTGTATTGTTAGCACACCCGCATACCCCCCCCCACACATTACCCCCTCACGACGCTCATTTCGCCGCCCGTCGCGGTTAATCGTATTTTTATCGTGTATTTCCTACGATGTATAGACACGCCGCCGTGTTTCTCAGCTACGCACATGATAGACCATGTTGATCAACCCAAACCTGCCATTAAGCGATCGTTTGCAACTGCTCACTCAGACGAAGTCTTCCGCACCGGCCCGTCTTTGGCCCGCGCGCCCGGATTTCTGCTGGCAGCGAGGCGCCAGAACGTGCGCTTGACTTCGTCAATCATCGTCGACACCATCAGCCCTGTTTGAGCAAGAAGGTACGTGATTATCATGACCTCTCTGATTGACCTCTTACTGAGGTGTTCGAAATGCACGCTGGCGTGGACGCTCAGACTGCCGGAGTTCCCGCTGGCACCCTGGTCCTGCAGAAAATGCAGATCGACATCGTAAGGAGTCCCACCGAGCTTGCAGATTTGTATCCAACATCTAAACACAACTGTGGCGGCTGCGGTTTGAACGATGGTTCTCTCGTTGCTCGGGCTGGATGTTGACAATCTCGCTATGCACCGGCAGACTCCGCACCAATCCTGCGTTTCGATCGTGTGAGTAGCTTCGCCTTCGTATAGTGCACAGTCCGCATCTCATTCGATCTCTTGCTCAGATGTCCTGTCTGCCTGCACGGCCGGGCTAAGCCGCTCATGGACTACGACAGCGGCTAAGGCCCAGCGTCCCGCAGTGGACGCCTGCCAGTGCGAACGACGCGGAACTCGTATCCTGATACGGCACTCCTTGGAGCCGGAGAGCATGGAAACTCATCTCGCCACGCCCATAGAGCTTCTCATCATACTCGGATGACCTGGTTGTCCGCTTGTCGCCATCGCCTAACACTTCCTTTTCGGGGCCGAATACAAGGGAGCATCCGGATTAGGAGAGCCCGAGAATGTCCACTAGCGGGCACTCAAGTGGAGCAGCAAGGTTGCATTTACGATGGTCGCGAGGATTAGTGAGGACAGCCGAACGCAGGTAGGCATAGGACCGAGAGGCATACGCGAGGGAGATAAGTATCGAGTACTAGTGAAGGGTTGAGGACGACTCGGACCCACGTAGGCAGCTGTCTTCCACTGCCCTGCGCGTACAAGACCACCCAGTCGCTGTCGACGCGCACTCGACTTTGTATTCCCTGTTTCATTGGCTTCACGCTGTGCACGAATACAACAGCGACATGGCGCTACCCTGGCATATTCAAGTCGATATCATTGCGGCGTTCTCTTTTCTAGGCTTCGTCCTCATCAGTGTTCCTCTCTACTGGCATTGCGTCGGTGCGTGTCGCGCGCTCTCTTGACCAAGGAAGTGATGTACTGACGCGTGGGGCCGCAGCCTGGAACATCGGTTGTGTCCTCTACATCTTTTGGGTTGGTGGGCAATGCCTCTTCCAAGCCATTAACGTTCTCGTGTGGCGGGATAATGTGATCAACGTCGCCCCTGTCTGGTGTGACATATGTGAGTAGGCTCAGGAAAGTTTGCGTCCACAGTATACTGAGCCTACGATATGCAGTCATTCGGTTCTACATTGGGGCATCCATTGGTGTATGTACTGCGTCCCTAGTCATCAACCGCCGCCTGTACCACATCGCCAATGTGTCGTCGGTGTCCATTACCCGCGCGGACAAGCGACGTAACATCATTAACGATTTCCTGATCGGACTTGGTATCCCCGTTCTCGCGATCGCGGTTTGTGGGCCCACTCTCCATTCCACACATCATATTCTGTTTTCTGACCTCGCTTGCAGACTGGGTCTACGAGGGCCACCGGTTTGACCTGATGGAAGGCGTCGGCTGCATCGAAGCGTACCCCAACACATGGCTCGCTCTCATCCTGTACTACCTCTGGCCCATTCCGATCGGACTCGTCTCCGCGACCTACTGCGTTCTCACCCTCACGGCGTTCTTCAAGCGCCGCCGACGGTTCACCGAGCTCATGGCGTCCAACGCGAACATCACCTTCAACCGCTACTTCCGGCTCATGGGACTCGCCTCGCTCGAGTTCCTCTTCACGCTTCCGCTGACGATCTACAATATCACTGAGAACTTCAAGCTTGCTCCGTACAAATGGCGCGGGATGGCGAACCTGCACTCCCGTTTCGGTCGCGTCGATCAGTATCCTGCCGTCATCTGGCGCGCAGACCCGCAACTCGTCTCTGTGATCAACTTTCGCCTCTGGATGCCCATCGCGTGCGCCCTCGTCTTCTTCCTCTTTTTCGGGCTCGCGGAGGAGGCGCGCAAACACTACAAGTTGGCGATGACGTCCATCGCTAAGAAGGTCGGCATCAGCACCATGGAGCGCAGCAGCGAGCTCGATTCCTTCGTGTACGTCTTCATTTGTTTTATCCATTCTGCGATGTAGAGGTTCACTATGACCCTTTGCACACTATACAGGTCAAAGACGGTTGGACTCTTAGGAACTGCTCTTCCCACGTTCATTAATCGCACCATCCGCCGTGCCTCGCTGGACAGCGTCTTCTCCGATGATCAGTCCGCAGGCCATTCTGCAGAGGGCTCTCATGATAAGGCGCTGCATTCGCCTTCGGGCTTCTCTGTGGGATCGAGCACGTTCATCGGGTCTCCGGTCTCGGAGAAGGACCAGGAGCATGCCATCCATCCCGTACCACCTCTCCCATCACTACCGTTTATGAGAGTCCCAGACTCGTCAGCGGTACACCATCCGACGCCATCGAAGTCCGAGGAGGAAGAGGAGCAGGAGGAAGGGGACGTACAGGCGCCACACAACGTGGGCTCAGAATCCATCGAGATGGTCTGAGCAGTCATGAGCATCATATACCCCGAAAGACCTGCGGCAGGTCTTTGCTGAACGTGTCCGCTGCGTTCTTTGTCTCCCTTGTCGTGTTCTGTGCTTGTGTCCGTATTCCGTCTCCTCTATACCACTGTATCTCTAGCAACATCCCACCTCACACAGCTTACCATGACGTTCCTTTCGCCGCCGCAATAGTGGTCTTTATAACCCTGACAGGGCGTGTATTGTACTACATTCGCTTTGAGATATCTCTCCATGTCAATAGAAGTTATGTCGCACTGGCATATTTACCATCCACTCTCCCCCAACAGCTCGTCAACCATGTCGTCACTCATGAGGACCAAGAACGCTCAAAACATCTGTCTCCGCGCATATGCTTTGTACCTCTCAGGTCCCGCCCATGGATTTGCTTCTGGCAGGCGTATGTGATCCCTAGGAGCTTGACGGGGAGAGTGTCGTGGTTAGGGCTGATCACCATTGTCTATGCATTCAGAACGATACACTGACCCCCTTTGTCTTTTCTATTCTAGAAGACTATCATAACCTTAGAAAGCATGATTGGACCTCCAGTGACGGTGGACTGAGAGCTATTCGTAGAGCCCAGGACATGGTTGCAGTCCAAGACGCGTCGAGGGCGATCACGTGACGCGTTACTTGCAACCACAGCTGGGCCGCCTGCCGCGTCGCTTTCTGAACCGTGGAACCCTTGCCCCTATTGTCCGCCCAATTGGTTCTGCAAACGCGTCTTTGTCTTCCTTTGAACTCCATGCTTCTCCATTGACCGTGTGTCCAAGCACAATGGCGGCGACGTGCCGAGGAACTGTTGGTTCTCGCCGACGACCTGGTATAAGAGCCACTACGGGGAAGGCTTGCACTCTCGTCTCGTCTCCCACCTCCTCTCATACTGTGTCACGACCGCGACAACCCAACCACACGCCGACGACGTGTAGCCTACCAGAACGGGATACTCGAGGTGGTGAGTCCCCTTGTTTTACAATTGGGCGAAGGGTGCGGAACCACAGACCGCCCTTCCGTTTCGGAGTCCGCAACCCCACTTTACAGGCCTGTTCCACAATTGAGGTGAGTGCTTTGACCCTGTCTCAGTTCTGGGCTCAACGGGCGCAGCGGCACTGGCACTGAGCTGCGCGATCGTGCGTCGGCCGGAGCGACGCCACTGCCAGACAGGCAGTCCGGCCGTGTGTGTCCTCCTACTTTGAACTAGTGCGTCTTTATCTGGAGAGCTGAGTTTGTGATTTCTGGGGCGATGTCTCTGATCGTTGGCTGCTGCGTCCGTCCGTCTGGGTCTGGGGTGCGTCTGGCTGTTTCCGCTCCTCTGGTACTCGGGCTTGGACAATCAAGCGGTGAGTGGTGTACTCACATGTTCTCTGCCTTGTGCTCTTTACCAAGACGAGCGAAGTCTGCGTGATTGCTCGAAGTGCTCTAGCCGGTGGTTACGGAATAGTTGAACTCCGCTGGGTACGCTGCTGCTGCTATCGGTGTGAATTTGTCACAATATACTTCAGTAAGTCAAATCTGATCTTAGGACAAAGTACTCTGGGACTGCAGTGAACGACTTTGCGGACAAAGTGTGATTTGCCTCTGGGGGTCCCTCTCGGCGCCTGTACGCGACGCGACCTGGAGTGTGAGTCAGGTGATCGTTACCTGCCATCCTCTTCCAGTGAAAGCTTAGTGCATCTCGTCTCTTCCCTTGCGCCAATCATTTTTTGCAAGGGTCGCCTCGTTCTGACCACTCAAACGATTCTCTTTGTCTGTCTGCCAATAGCTGGCAACAGATGGCCCATGGGTGTGCTTGCGGCTAAAACAGGTTCTCAGGCCTTTCACTATGATCATGTCCCACCAATGCCGCAAATAAGACGTATCGATACCGCCAGTTGTACGTCGTTCAACCTCTCCCACTAACCCGACAGGGGATATGTAGGGCGGGCAAAGCGAACATGCCCTACAAGAGGTCCCGTCTAACTCTGTCGACATGGTGTAACGCCCAGTTCCTCGACCATACACACATACGCGCTAGACGGCATCGATGGGCTTGGGCCAATGAGGATTACCTGGATGGTGATCACCTATTTTTCCTTCTGCGTGCCCTAGTATGCTCGTCCTGCGTTGAAGTTGTATGCCTTCGCGCCGCGTCTGCTTAGACGTTGCTCGTTCAACATCACATCGGAGGTGCGTGCTGAGGCTGCGCGTTCAAGCTGATTGTTTCCATCACGATTATACCTGAGCTCTCGAGGCAAACATGTCCTCATTTCCAGATGTGAGTACATTCTTAGAGTGTGATACATAGCTCACGAGCAGGGAACGGCTTACTACACTAGCGCCGCCTGAAACCGTCCGTGATTTTCGGAGCCGCTTGCTTTCGGGCGCTAACATGTTGCTATTGTGCTCTCGCGCGCGACTCTCGAGCTCGGTCATTGTCCCTCTAAGACCATTGTGCCTCCTGCGTGGCGAGTACTACGCGCTCATCCCACCTCTCGTGCTCAAAGACATGAAGCGGCTTCTTTCCGCTCGTGTTTCTGTCTCTCCCTCTCTAATCTTGATCCAACTATGTCGCCTCCTGAACTTCCCTACGTAGCGTTTGCCGCTGCCTTCCTCGTCCTCATCACTCTGCCATGGCATTGGCGTGCTAGAAATGTTGCAACTCTGGCTATGGTTGCGTGGCTCTTTGTGATTAACGTGATATACGGCGTCGACGCTGTTATTTGGCATCAGAGTATCCTAGTGAAGGCAGTCGTTTGGTGTGACATCAGTATGTTCAACAGATGGTTTCTGCGATACGGCGCAACTGACAAGTCTCCTTCAGCGAGCAGAATTATCATTGGCGCTGGGATTGCGCTTCCGGCTGCATGCATGTGCATCAGCGTCCATCTAGCCCAAGTCGCCTCTGCCAGTCACATACAAAATTCGAGAGCGGATAAGCGTCGGAGACAAATCATTGAGCTTCTACTCTGTTTTGGTCTGCCTATGCTTTGGATGGGTCTCCGTGAGTACTACGTATATTTGGAATTATTGCGGGACATCTGCTAAGTCTTCCTAGATTACATTGTCCAAGGGCATCGGTTCGATATAATTGAAGACTACGGATGTCGTCCGAACACGTACATATCCATCCCTGCTATATTACTCATATGGGTGCCGCCTCTCATCTTCTCACTTGTGACGGTCATCTACTCTGGTACGCATACGCCCTTCCTACGCCACTTCGACGAAATTCTGACCCTCTGCAGGTATGGCCCTAATGTACTTCCTCCGGCACCGTATGACGTTTGCTCGTCTCCTCGAGAACTCGAACAGCGGTCTCACGACCTCTCGCTATCTCCGACTCATGGCAATGGCATTCACCGAAATCGTCATCACCGTAGTCTCATCGTCCCTGACACTCTGGTTCACGTCCCTCAGTCTTCGGCCTTGGACGAACTTCACTGACGTCCACTGGAACTTCTCGCGCATCGACACGTACCCTACCGTCTTCCTGCCCGACATGATCCTCAACTACTACTATGCGACTTGGTACATCATTCCGTTTTCGTCCCTCATCTTCTTCGCGTTCTTCGCATTTGGCCAGGAGGCGATAAGCGAGACGCGCGCATGCTTCATGTGGATTCGCAAACACGTGTTCGGGTGTTTCCCCCGATCCGGCAGACTCGGACTTCCGCTCAAGGACATATCCGGCTTCAGTAGCAAGCAGTCGCCTAGGCAGTTTGTCTCACTGCCGTCCGCTCCGTGAGTTGCCTTATTCTCATTCTGGGAGCACATATTTGTTCGAATCATGCTGACGTTTGTTCTGGTCCCTATTTTGCCCCCTCTGCCCACAGCCTTGCTTCAAGCTTCACCAAAGACAGCTTTTCCGCGCTTCCATCATATCGAAGTGCTGTCGCGGATTCGGACGCCGATATGCCTCCTACCCCAGTGGAAAAGGATTCTATTGTGAAACTCGGGCCTACTTACGCGGAGCGCTTTGCGGCCCAGTCCATCGATCGGACGGACGTCCCAATCGATCAGATCACGGCTTACGCTCGTTCGGACGACTCCTCGTACTGCTCTGCCTTGGCGCCCCCTTCGCCCGCGAGTACCGTCGCCACAACTGCCTCCGCGCACACGTTCGGTCATCCTGCCGAAATGGCCATGCCCGCCCCTACGCATCCTCCAACACACCCTTATGACCTCGTTTGAACACCCGGCTTTGCGCTCGCCTGGAAAATCATATGCGACACGCTTCCGCTCCTTTGTGCACTCGGTTCCTGCTTCTTAGTCTATAATATCATCATCCTGAGGATCTCGTCGTTCTGTGCTGTACATTACCTTCGCTTACTTAGTAAGCTGACTTTGTAGCCAATAGACACCAGCTTTCGATCAGAGCTATTTGCCATATCTGGCAAACCCATAGAGAGACATAACGACGATCTAGGCTCGACTCGCACTGGCCGCGCTGGCCACAGGTACATACTCGGCACACAAACACAGCTGCCCAAATAGCGAATCATACCCCGAAATCATTCCATAGGAACAATTAAGGATCCGTCCATGAACAACGTGTATATAGCAGACGCCTGCTCGGCATGAACAATGAATCCCCCACCTGCACAATGTGTCGATACACTGAGGTGAGACCTCCTCTACTCTGTTCGCGCTGCTGTCCTTGGATTCCACATGGAACCCAAAGTCCATGACCAAAGCGTCGCATCCCCTTATACAACAATAATGTCTTCAACTTTTGTGGCCTCCTCACATAACTCTTCACCTCATACGTCCCTTCATCTAGCATCTCACTGACTGTGTCTCCTTAAGCTTACCACCTAAGCCTACTCCAATCTCTCCGCGATAGTCGTGCGCTTCGCACACACCCGCCCTCCACCGACCGCGCCCAACGCTCACAATCCATTGATCGCTATGGACCTGTTCGATTTCGCCCCCGTTGCACCTGCCGTCCCCGACACAGGGGACGACCTTGTCGCTTCTATCGAGGCCGAGGATGTCGTCCTTGTCGACGAGGATCGCCCTTGGCACTTCAGCGGCGGATGTACCATCGCAGTATGTATCTTCTCAAATTCTTCTAAGTACAAGAGACTGACCTGATTGCGTTTAGTGATGACCGACTACGGTTCCGCATGCACTCCCCGAGATCGCGCTATACAGCGCGAAGACAATCGCAAACCATTCGGCTCCTATTTATGATCGCCCACCACGACACACGCTCGCTTCGGAACTCTGTTAGACAGCTTGCCTATTATTGCCCTGGAAGGTGCGTTCGACTTTCTTCCATCTCATTGTATATCCATTGACTGACCTGTTAGTATGACTTATCAGAATCGCATTTCGTCGCTCCTTTGCTCTGCTATCGCTCTCCATCTTTCGTTCTCCACTTCGCAGTCTCTTTGGGCCTAGGGCCCGCCTTTGCGCTGCGAGGGTACATACATTTCGCGGCCGTGGTTCAAGTATCATTATTCGGTATTTATAATACGTCTCCGAGGGTACCGTTCCTGTGCGCACTCACATGGTGTGAGGTGCTCGTATTTATTGGGTTAGGCTAGCCCCCGCTCGGGGGTAATGTACTTGTAACCACGCGTCTGCTTGTGAATCATGTATTTGCTTGTTGTGATTGATTGAACGAACTGTCTTGATGCGTCTTTCGTCGCCGTGCCGAGTCTTCGGAAATGCAGGGCCATACCCGAGGAAGGTGACGGAGGAATAGGTGGATATTGTTGGACATGCGCAAGGAAAAGCACAGTTTCGCCGCACGATCTTCGCCCCAGGCGTCGCGAACGCATCGTAAGTTGACTCGGCGCGACTCGCCGTGACGCATTATTGTCGTACGTTGTCTCGTATGCAGCTTGTACTGAACTTAAAGCTGACAGGAATTGTGGCCACTATCCCCTCGGGCGAGAGCGGCGCGAAACATTACTCACGGAATTACTGCCTTCATGTAGCGGTGACGAGAGGATAGAGCAGATTGGTATAATATATCGAGGACTATTGATACAGGACGTGAACGGGAACAGCTATGCAAAGGATAGGTATTGAAGCGACTATGATGAATGTACGACGCAAACATACGACTAGGGTATGGATACAAGACCACAATGACGGGAGACGAGGAAATGTAACACAAGTGAGCGGAACGTTATACTATACCATGGTGATCGTGAGTGGCGAAATCATCACAGGAAAGGTCTGAAGCTGTCGACGCTGTTGACGGCGTGGAAGGTGTGTCTGGGAATTTCTCAAAATATGGGGTTGCCGAAAGCGTCGACATATCCTCCGAAGCAAGCGAAGCAGAGAGGGAAGAGAACATGGGAGGACGCGGCGGGCGCACACTGTACACAGGAAGGCTCTCCATGTCGGCCTTAGGCTGCCACCCATCAGCCTTTTCGAGAGCGCTATTCGGGAGCTTGACGCCCATGAGCGGGCGCTTGGGGAAGAGGTCGCGGAAAGGAAATGAGTTCCGAATCCGGAGGAACGCTTTGCTATAGTGGATCCTGGCCTCCTGTGCGAAGCCGAAGAAGGCGAAGAAGACGAACGCACAGAACGGCGCAAGCCAACGGCTGAGCTCGAACGAAATGACGGTATTCCTGTCCGTACGCCAGATGACCGCTGGGAACTGATCGACCTTGGAATAGTTGAAATGCGTGTCGTCCCAGCTAATCCACGGGTTCAAAGGACCCGAAGAGAGGTTGAGATAGAGGCCATACGCGGAAATGGGGATGGTGCAGACGACCTCGAAAGAGGCGATGGCCATGAGACGAAAGTAGCGGTTCGGAGTGAGCGAGGAATTGGACGTCAGGTAAGCGTTGAACTGGGCGCGACGGCGGATAAAGTTGATCAAGGTGCGCACTGGTATGTTATGTCAGCGCTCTGCAAGTCACACGCCAACTACAGCGTACATACCACAATAGCATGCCGACACCAAGGATATGACTAGTGGCCAAAGGAAAGAGAACGGATACGCCAACGCAGTGTTGTATGTGTACACGTAACACCCGATTCCTTCGTAGATGTCGAATCTGTGTCCAGACACGATGTACTCTGGGGGGAGTGGTCAGGTTGTGGATCCTTTGATATCGACAAGTGTAGCCCACGCACGAAACACAATTTGGAGGAGGGGAATTCCAACACCAATGAGTAGGTCGATGAAGACACCTCTACGCTTCTAAACGGGTTGGTGAATACATGAAGATTTAGACGTTATGGTATGTAACGTACCTCTGCGTATGTGATGCTGACGAACTTGATTGAAGCGATGTTATACAACCGTCTCTGAATGCACAGAGATGCAGCAGGAAGCGCTACAGCAACTGCGACGATTGTGCGAGACGCTGCGAGCCATTGTTCAGGGTAGCACGGACCACGGCGCAAAGGCGACTCACAGATGTCACACCAGACAGGTGCAAAATTGATGACATTGTTGTTCCAGACGATGGAGTTAATCCCAAGGTTCAGGCAAGCGATGGCAGTCCATATCATGAAGAGACATGTCCCTGCGTTCCATGCCTGAAGATGCCAGGGGAAAGGCACCAGCACAACGAAGGCGCCTAGAAAAGCTAGGACAGGAAAAGCGGGGTATGTGGGATCGGAAGGACCAAGCATGACGACGGAGTGAGAGGAATAGACAGCCAAGGATACAGAGGGGAGATGGTCTGAGTGAGTAACGTCGGCATGTTGAAGAGGCAGCGAGAGACCTATTGACGACTCGAATCGTTGGGGAGGACAATGAAGCTTTGGCCTCTGTGGCACGCGCGCTTCGACGACACGCTCTACCAGCGTCTATGTATCGGCCGACCTACCCATCTATCATTTCCCACGGTCCCACAGAACAATCATATTCCTATACTTGTTACTTGTCGCTTCGGAGCTTGATTTCCTCCTTGGCGGTCTCGACATCGAACTGGATTCCTCATGGACGCATCCACCATCCACACAATGGTATCTCCTATTTGCCTGGACCTCGCTTTATTTGCAGCACACTGAGCCCTTTCGTCGCTTTCGCATCTACCTGCATGTCGCAGCATCTCCGTAATTCCGAACGCGGCTTCGCCGAATGACATTGATATATATATCCATTCTCACACAGATGCCGCCACCTAACGTCCTTGCCAACACCCCGAAGTTTGTCTCTCCCGCCTAGAATTACTCTTGCCCGCAGGGCCCGACTCTTGTCACAACCCTCGTCCTTGCTATCACCCATGGACGTCTTTTCGACCTCAAACGATCTGTTCCTCGAACCCGAGGTCACCTCCTATTCGTCTGCGGAATGCACCAACAGCACGTCGCTCCTCAGCGATTTGCCAGTACCCGTCGATAGCGAGCATCAACCGTCGACGTCACACTTCTGGTGTACGATTGCTTGACGACCAGTAAGCACGAGCCTCCCCTCAGCTTCACACCTGCTGAGGATTGCATCAGTGTCACTGCTTTAGTGCTGAGTCTGTGCCGGACTTATTGCACTCTCGGGGATCGAGCCTTGGCATATCATTATTCCTTTCATTCGATCTTCTGAGCTCTTCGTCTTCAACGTGTTAAGGCGGCACCTATTTATGTACATACGTTGTGTCTATCTCCTCGACTATACGATCATGGAATCTCGTCATTCTTACATACATATTCATTTACAGGTTGTATCGCTAGCTAGCATTCCGCCCTTGTATAACGTTCTCATCTGGCAACTGAAGTATGTCACCTCACACTCCTTTTCCGTTGTAGTAATATTTTCAACACTTCCCGGAATGCAAGTCGTATCAGACCGTGCTTGATTGCACATATCACCTTGAGTCAAAGCGATGGTGTCCTGTACTGTATGTGGACGAGAGCTGAGCAGAACGTCGAAGGTCTGCGAAGCCGACGACACGATAGGCCACAAGGAAGCCGAGCAAGAAGTCCTAGTAGAATGTCGTCGTGGCTTAACGTACTAGAGCTTGATACCATAGCATTCAGATTACATCTCGCGGTATCGCCGCAGCTCTCCCAAGAGTGCCCACGCCTGAACGTGTGAATCGCCATATTATGAACAATCACGCTGCAAAGATACGAGAAGGCGAACGCATGGCCATGCCGCTGATAACCTTGTCGAGGACGAAGAGCGCACCGTCGCACAAAAACCAAGCCCAGATATTCGAGATATGCTGAGACCGAGTACATAGTGGTGCCAATCCTTCGGAGTGAGCATAGCCGCGTACTCACAAAATTGAGAAAGATCGATCATCGAGGATTACAGTGCTTTGCAAAAAAGATTGCAGTGCGAAGCGCGCAAAATCCTGTTTGCCTCTGTTTGCTCACCCGGAGAAACGCCCGCAATGCCGGGAGCCTCTTTGCAGCATGGTCGATTTTTCAGCTACAAACCTACCAAATATATTCAAAAAGTTATATTGCGGAGGCAGAGAACATATTCGTTTATTTTGGCAGTAGGAAAGCGGGCACAGACTCAAGCACGGCTTTGACGGACGGAGTCCTTGTGGACGCTCGGTTCCCGAAACAGAAATCCTCGCCGTAGCCGACGGGGGACCAAACAGGGGCAAACCGGATTTGCGCGCTTCGCACTGCAATCTTTTTTGCAAAGCACTGTATAGAAGATGTCTTGAGGCGCGAGATTGACAGATAGCGATATAACATAGCATCCAAGGACAACAGCAAACCAAAAACATCCGAGACCAGCCTATGGCTACAATAATTAAGCATAAGATACTACACTACGGGCCGTAAACGGTCTGCATCGGCGCCTGCGATGTTCGGGGTGCTAAGAGAGGGCAGTGTCAAGTGAAAGAGAGTAAGGGGATTGGACATCGATAGCAACGAAGCAACGGTTACAATCCGGGCAACCGCACGAACGACGACCGAAGTCAAGAGCAACAATTGGGATCGGTGGAGAGTAGGGGAACGAGGGAAGAAGAGGGGAACGCGAGCACAGAGAACGAAAAAGCCTCGCCTCTTTCATCGCAGGAAATGCAAGTGATGATCAGACAGTGCAGCCCAATAGATACTGGGGCCCATAAATAAGAATTGCCACTCGAGGGAGACGAGCGCGAGCCAGTGCACCTCCTCTGAACATGGTCGCGACGTGGAAGGGCTGGAAAAGCAGTGTTAAAACACCAAGCGCCACATCTCAACGAGATTCGAGAAACTCACCGGTCCTGAGACCCTCCTCATCCGATGACACAGTAAGCTTGGTACTGGGCGTTGCTGTCTTCGTTGACGGGGTTCGAAGTAGTGATGTGGGCCAGCAGGGCTGCCCGATCGTGCGAGGAGAGATCCCCACACAATCGCAGGGAAGAAGACGGCGTATTGGGCGAGGGATGCGCCTGGAAGGACTCGGACGCAGCGAGGGTGATGGTGCAGAACTCGTCCATTGAGATGAAGGACGATGAGCAGAGTGATATGTCGGGAAGCACTAGGCAAGGTGGGGAGCGATCCACACTGGGGGGCGAGGCGGGAGATATAGCTGAAATCCGCGGCAGTTGTTCGGGAGTGCACACTTCCCTGGAGAGCGAAATTTAACGAGATGCGTGGACAGCGTGGAGAGTGCGTCAACAATGATTAGAACGTGTGAGTGTGAGACAAGCTTGTGAGCAATTGGTTACCTTCAAATGGCACACGATTGTTACTGGAGGTCCGGGGTATTCAGGGTGTCGGTAACAAATGTCGCTCGGGGTGATCCCATCCCATTATATATACCAGTGCTCGCCGGTCGTTGCGGCTCACATCGTTCGGAACCTGCGCAAGGGACACTGCGGCCAGTGGCAGACAACCTATTGCAGTTGTGAACCCGAAGGATCGTGTTGGGGTGATGAGCTATTGTCATCAATTGCTGTACTGTAATACATAACGGGCAAACTGAGACTGAGACCATATTCGGAGTTCGTCCTTGAAGTGGTGGCGAGTGATTGTCACGCATAACGATGTGTGTTTGGCTGTATTTGGCTGTGGATAGGACGCCCGTGGCTACAAATATGTACAAGCATGGTAATCGCATGCGGCTAGGCGAAATCTAGCGCCCATAGGGACGGAATCTCAGCGGTCAGAAACGGCTTTGTTCCCCTTCCCCGGACACTCGCCGCTGTAGTGCGTATCAGCCAACACTCGACCCAGACAATGCCCTCGTGGAAAGATATAGCGAATATGGCGTCTGAGTTTCTATCGTTCAAGGTTCCATCTCGCTCTCTTCGCTGTCTGCGTGCATCCTCTTGGTCGCCATGGTCGATCCAACCTACCCTCTGTTCCCCATCTTCGCTGTTCTTGGCTTCGCCCTTGTGCTTGTCCCCCTTCCATGGCATTGGGAGGCATGGAACTCAGCTACTTGTTACTACATGCTCTGGACGTCGCTGTCTTGTTTCAATCAATTCATAAACTCAGTTGTATGGGCGAAGGACGCCATTGATCATGCGCCAGCGTGGTGCGAGATTTGTGAGTCCCTTCTTTCTTTCCCTGAACGAGTTCTCAAGACTCCTCTAGCTACTCGAATTACCATTGCTGCTTCTGTTGGCATTCCTGCTGCTGCCATGTGCATCAATCAGCGACTATATAGCATCGCACGAGCGCAAGCGGTCATGATTACGAAAGCTGAGGTGTGTATCTGCTGATTGGCCAGTTCTAATGTCTTACATGCATCCTCGTCTAGAAAGGCCGTGCTGTCATTGTCGATACTCTGATATGTGTGCTGTTTCCTGTCATCATTGCTGCTCTCTGTGAGATCGTTTGTCCGCAAGATCGTGAGTCGTTGATGGCTAACGCTCAGGTAGCATATATCGTGCAAGGACACCGATACAACGTACTCGAACAACTCGGTTGTTTTCCAGCGCTCTACAACACATCATTGACGTATTTCCTCGTTGATTGGTGGCCTCTCCTACTAGGAGTCATCGCTTCTGTATATTGCGGTACGCTTATGCCACCACAGCCTTGATTTGTTTATTGACGCATAATTCTGACGTCGCCGCTTGCACAGTCCTCTCCCTTTTAGCATTCAACAAACGCCGCGCTCAGTTCAATGAATTCCTCTCGTCCAAGAAATCGTCTCTGACTCTCAGTCGCTATTTCCGTCTCATGGCCCTCTCGACAACTTCTCTCTTGCTTTTGATCCCTATATCAAGTTACGGTATCTACCTGAATACCACGACATCGCCGCTTGGCAAGTGGATTAGCTGGTCGGACACCCACTTCGACTTCGGACGAATCGAGCAGATCCCTGCTATCGTTTGGCGTGCAAGCTCCACATCCGTGATCGCACACGAGCTGAACAGATGGCTGTCTCCTGCATGCGCACTTATTTTCTTCGTTTATTTCGGTATCGCGAGCGAGGCAAGGAGGCATTATCGCACTGCTTTCTGGTTTGTCGTCGACAGGGTCGGTCGCAAGATCTCGTTAAAGAGCGAGAAGACCGGTCTTCAGTCTCTTGGGTATGTGGAATCACTTCATCAAATAGAACGCGCTGACGAGAAACCGTTCAGCAAATACCCCTCACCAACCAAGTTCGCTTCGCAGTCTGAGTCTCTCCCTGCTTACGACTACCCGAGGCCATCTTATACGCACCCGACATCATCGTTTACGACCTCGTTCCCCTCCTTCGCAGATGAAAAGCCTTTCAGCACCTACCAAGGTCTCGCAAGCATGCCTTCCCTCATTCCTGCGTCCGGCTCGACGACGCCGATCTACGATCACTTCGCACGCGGTGGCGCAGACGGGACGATCGAAGTCGTCCCCCCTCTTCCCCCATTTCCCAACTCTCCACCCCATTCTCCGAACGAGCCCTCGGCCGCGCTATCCCCCACGGACTCGATGTTCAGCCACGACTCGGAGCAGTCGGCCGTGTCGCTGTCGTTCACGGACATCGAAGCGGCGTACGGTGCGCGCGTCCTGTCGTTTGTCTCGTTGGAGATCGAGCAGTCTTCGGAGCCCCCTACGCCGTTGAATCTTCATCACGTCACGTCATGAATGTATTGCTGGATGGTTCGCCGTGCGAGGGAAACATCTGGTCTATATGTATCGTTAGTCATCATCTTACTCGATCAATGTCGTGCAGGGGCACAGCAGTCGTCTGTATCATGTAAAACCTGATGTTCTAATCTTTCAATACTATCACCGCAATCTGCCTTTGCTGAAGATTTTAATCTACAGTCCTCCGGTGTCTGCTAATGGAAACTGTCAGGAACTGCCGTTCCACGACCTGCACTACTGGTCCAGGACCTGAAGCACGGCGGTGGTAGTCCCGGGAATGTACTAGTAATCTACAGATACTCGACCCCGGGCAATAGACCCCGCACAAATCACGACGCTGGTCTAACGCAAGGTGATATCAATGATATCGATGCACGCGCAGCACATACCGATGTTCGCGGATTTGCGAAACGCGCTGAGCAAGGCGGCTGCCCGTGGCCCTCACGCTGTGCGTATGGTACGGGTTCATGTCACCAGAGGGGCTTGAACGTTGTTTCGCTGGTAGAAAGCGGCTCAAGTGGAACGGGCCTCTAACGATGGGCCTCGGCAAAACGTGTGTCGATGCACCACGTTGTAGGCACGGTGCAAGCTCTGTTGCCCAAGTAACGTCCCATCTACATGGTTGTGACTCGTTGTATGCGAGAAACTCTGAGTCGCTCGGGGCTGTATCCTCAGCACGCTACGATTCTCCTTCTTCACCTCTTAACATGCCACCCATCCAAGCCATGAGCTAGTCGTTCACGACATCTACGTTCTTCATTCATCCTGCTGCTTCATTGTCTCATGTTTAACCCCTGTCTCCTTGCCGGTATGTCGCATTTCTCGCCAATTACCCACAGCTCCACATCATCTACCATATGTTCCATCTTTATTGTGATTCTCTCAATACATCGCACGCGTTTGGTCCGCTCATTGATCGTTCTGGGTTGGAGTGCTTCCAAAAGTCCGACGGCATGTTCTAGGTTGTCACGAGTTCCAGCCGTACTATCGCACAGCGAGGAACAATGCTGCAGAAGTAGAGCCTACGCTGGAGGCATGATAATCATGAGCGCCAAAGCGTGGCAACCAAAGTGTTGCCCTTACCATTCAAGGTAATATCCGATACCGGCTCTATGCACCGAGGGTTCTGCCCCTTGTTTGCTATACACGATCGACAATTGCTCGCCCAATTATTGTGCCCCCCTTCAGCAGGGTGCTCCCATCGCTGACATTTTGGTCTGCAGAGTCGTGTAAATCAGCGCTTTCTCATGGATATATTCAAGCTGCAGGTGCTCAAGCAGACCAGTCAACGCGTTTGACTTCTGCAGTAGAACCCAGCTCACTTCCCGCTCGCGATACCCCTTCCTCGCGATACCCGCTACCCGCTACCCGCGATACCTGCTCCATACATCCTCCTGCCCGCATCGCGATACCAATGGACGAGTTTGCCGAGTTCTCCGCATTCCTCGATACCGAGGCCGCGCTCAGAAATGAGCCCGCAATCGGAGGTCCTCCTGCAATCGGCATGCCCGCCGATGGTGTACCTCTGGACATGGAGTACATCACTGGAAACTCTTCGTCATATTCCTGGTGCACCATTGCGTGAGCCCAGCTCGTACATATACCCCCTGTAAGTCGGCCATACTTCCTGTCAGTTTCCTCCAAGTATGTGTTGCTCACCTTCGTTCTAGATAGACACCTTCTACAACCGGGGTACGCGCGTCAGGCGCAACAACCCCTCTTCGCTCCTTTCCGACATTCCCTTCCTCGACTCTTCGTCTCCCGTATTTATCAATCGTTTCGCCCGATGGTCTTGTGCTGATGCCGCGCATATGCTGTGAGTCTCATTACATGCCTGTTCCGCCGCCTAACTTCATAACTGATATGAGCCTTCCGTACAGCCCGGCTGGACCAAGCAACCGGCGCGGCTCCCTATTTATCAATATATAAAATCTCCTTCGGTATCCCATCACGATCCTTTGATTTCTTGAATCCGTATGCCGTCTGTCTTTGATCTCCTGTGGAATGTTCTCCTTAAGACAGGCGTCCATTGGTGACCCTGGTGACTGTCAATGCATGTATCAGTAGCTGCGTCTCTGTGCCCTGAATGTATTCTGTAGCTTGTCGTAAATTTCTTCATATTCTCTTCCATGGGTGCTCGTCTCCAACACTTCGGTGATTCATGGCTTCATATTGTTCTAGCCGTAAATACAACACGAATTCAGTGTCTTCGAGTAGTGCTCTGTGCCGCGAAAGATAGCATCGGGAGCTTCGATGTGGTAGTTGGCGCACGACAACGCGGCTGCTGCTCGATGGTCTCGCAGCCCCTTCACGCCGTTCGCCATCAGTGTGGCCGCAGTAGGAGGCCGCCCGAGATGTTTGGAAACCGTGTTCAGCGGTTTACACGCGCAGTGTGTCAGCTTCAAGCTGCCGTTATGATTCACAGCAGACTTCTTGCAAGTTGTGAGCAATTGTCTTCGTTCCTGGAGTTGCGAACACGTCGAGCATGCATCATGGGAGGGGCAGATCACGCAATCTGTGGCGCGGTTGACCAAGTCGGTGAGCGGAAAGCGAGGTTCATGGGGGGCACATGAGATGCTGGACAGTCTCTGAGAGCCTCCATTTATATGAAAGCTTCAGGAGACCATGTTGACCCAGTCAACATCAACTACACCAGTGCTCCGGGAGTCTGACTATTGCCCGCGGACGAGTTTGTGGCCTTGGAGTTTACGCCGATCACGATCGAATGTCATAGACGCCCATTTACTGTCGGCCCGGGGATGTCCCCATGGGCGCTTATGATGGCGGGCTATTGTCCGTGGACAATGGTTCTTTATGCTCCCCCGTGTCAGGACGTGAATGAACGCTGCCGGCCATTGTCCGCATAACATAGCAAGCCTAGAAATGTCTTCTGCAATGAGCTTGGGCCACATACTCTGTCGCCGCTTTGCCCTCCTGGTTCTGCCACAATGCGCTATCCTGTGTTTCCGGTTGGAGCATTCCTCGCCGCTTTTCTCGTCCTTATACCTCTACCTGCACACTGGCGCTCTCACAACGTCGCCACAGTCTCTATCATTGCCTGGCTCTTTGCAATGGATGTTATATATGGTGTAAATACCATCGTCTGGGATGGAAACGTTCGCAAGCACCTCCTTGTCTGGTGTGACATCAGTGAGTGTTCCATTCCACCTATCCGGTCTTTGATAGCTAATGGTTCGTCAAGCTACGAAGCTCACGATCGGGGCGTCCGTTGCCCTCCCTGCTGCTACGATGTGTGTCTGTCGTAATCTGGAGCTTGTCGCGTCCGGTCGTATTGCACGTTTAACACGGGAAGACAAGCGAAAGAAGATGTTCTTCGACCTGGCCATGTGCTACGGTCTCCCGCTCATAATCATGGCTCTTCGTGAGTACTCGTCTTGGAGTGATCTGCGCTTAAATTGACATCCACTAGACTACGTCGTCCAGGGGCATCGATTCGACATCTTGGAGTATGTGGGCTGCTTGCCTGCGACGTATTATTCCATTCCCGGAGTGTTCATCATTTGGTTCCCTCCTCTCCTCCTGTCCGTGTTGACGGCGATTTATGCTAGTAAGTCCTATCGTCGCACTCGTCCATCTGTCATGTCGCTAACGTGGTCGCAGCGCTCGCTCTCCATCACTTCTTCCGACAACGCCTCACGTTCACCATGCAGCTCAAGAACTCCAACTCCGCGCTCAGTACCGGGCGCTACTTGCGTCTCATCGCGATGTCGGTAGTTCAGATTGTCTGGCAGACGATCCTCACTGCGATTTCCATGTACGACAATATTTCTCCTGGCCTTCGTCCTTGGACCAACTGGGCGGATGTACATTCGGACTTCGGGCGTATTGATGCCATCCCGATGGTCGTATACCCGGTTTCGTACCAACGGCAGTTCTTCCTCTTCCTCTGGGTTATGCCCGTCTCGTCCTTCGTTTTCTTTTTCTTCTTCGGCTTCGGCGAGGAGGCGCTCAAAGACTACAAGAACGTCGTTAGATGGATCCGCGTCAAGATCTTCAGGCAGAAGCTGCCTGACCCTTCAACGCCACTTGATAGTGGTTTCGCTCGGTTAGTACTCAGCATTATGTCCTTATGTCATGACATGACTTTAATCAGGCTCTTTTACAGGTCTCCAAAGTCTCCCTTGTCGCCCATTAAGCTCAGCTCGACCTTTGATCTCAGCGATGACTACACGCTCCCCGCGTATAGTCCAGCCACCGACCCCTCCTTCACGCCCTTCAGCAAGGACAAGATCGGGCAGAAAATCACATCCCAGTCCGAGCTCGCCTCGCCCGCCTCAGAAACGTTCACCAGCCGATCCCAATACGCCCCGAGCTGCTTCTCGACGGATTCTTCACCATTCATACACATATCCGACGAGTACCCTCCTCCATCACCGCCTGCACCTGTAGTCTCGTTGCCGGTACCAACATACCACAGACCGTTCAGCTCCCCGACGTTTTACCCAGTTCCCTCCTCGCTTGCTCGGGAATCTGACCTTCGGGTCACCGTAGAGACTCGGGTTGAGGTAGAGCATATCGTCTAAAGTATCTCTCTGTTTCGTTCTTCGGATTTCCTTGCCGCACACATCTCGCATCTACCCTATGTATCACTATCATCACGCAATCCATTCACCAACATCCCCATCCCCAACGGCAGTTCTAGCGGTGCTAGAATCCCGTGTCCTCGCCGTCCTTCGTTCTCTCAGCCTCCAACCTCACATCCAGCCTCTTCGCGTATTGCTAGCTCAGCACCTCGTTTGTTTTGCTTACATGTCATTGTATCATTAGCACTACAATACGCAGTCCGGATCTCTCCTAATAAGACCAATTATGCTTTGACGCGGCCTCGAGTGGCACAAAACGCCCATAACGAGGTATGTTGCCTGAATTGACTAGAACACTAACAATAGCTCGGTATGGGGCAATGCATAACAAGAGCGGCCTGCGCGACCATTTCAGCGGACTTGGGTAAGCACTCCGCTGCCGCCTTTTCACGTGTTTACTGATCACAGTACTAGTAGCGGAGGCCCTTGCCACATCCGAGCCGTGCGCACATCCGAGCTAGGCTCGGCGGCACAACATCTGAGCCGCGACCCCATATCTCCCTATAAAAGCGATGGAAAATTGTCAGTACGATCCTCAGAAACACCTCATAACCCGCACAGAAACATCGCTTCACAGACTGCAGCCCTAGGCTGCACCTTCGCGCTTCCCCCGCCCTTTCGCCTTCTATTGCCGCCGCCGAACGTCCACACCCTCACCATCATCATGGACGCTTTCACGACGATCGTTGCCATTGCCACGACAGGCGACGCCAGCGTCGAGTTCACAAGCAACGAGCGCGAGATCACCATGGGTTCTTCGTCATACTCATGGTGCACAATCGCCTAAGCGGCCATCCGCGAGGACGGCGACGGCCCTTTTTTTGTCAATTTCATTGCACATATATTCGGTCTTTGACACAACCACTGCAACCCCCTGGTGAGTCCCGCACTATATCATATTCTCGCTGGCCCCTGACATGGGTTCTATGGCAGGTCTCCGACCGGGCAACCGCTACTTGACCCTCCCTATCCCGGCTCCCGGCCGCTCTCACCTTCCTATTCCTCTCTTTTGCTCTTTTTCGCTTTATCCGTGATTATTCCGGTCCCGTGCGGCCACTTCGCCGCTTATTTATGTACATTATTGGTTGCTCCCTGGCGCCGGGGAGTAGCTGTTCACTTATGATTCTTGACTCTTTTCACGGGACCCTACGACACAACCCACGCTCCTTTGATATCCTTACTTGATTGGATAGACCTACCATACTGTACTGCTTGTAGCTCGAGACTCGCATCAGCGATGGTTTGGTTAGATGTACGATACTCGAGAAGAATGAACAAGAACCAATGTACTATTACTATTTTAGCACCACATCCCTTGCCCGTCGAGTCTCGTCTCATTTCATGCTGTAGGATATCGTCACAGACCAGACGCAGATCGTCCAGTGCTTGTCATCTTGACGGTCGCGCGGGATTTCAATGAGAGGACCACTGAGATGAGCGACCATCGTGATCCCCAGGGTAGATATCACGGTGCGACAACTTTATAGTTGATACATCAGAAGTAGATAGGTAGAAAGAGCAATAGATACAGATGGAAGGAAGCCCAATGTGATCTACAGAGATGCGTCTCGAGATGGCGACGCCAAGTGAGTCAGATTGCCGGTAAAGAGTGGCAGGGAGTACATGCGCATTCAAGATTCGACCGACTATAAGTGAGAGATGTCCATTGAGTTCAAGCCCGCCGTTGGATGTAGGACGTAAAGCGTTCGCTGTTTTTCCAGAGGTAGATGCACGCTAGGAGGTCGCTGAGGGACGTCCCCGTACATTGGTGGCAGAGACTCCCGCAAGAACTGGGGCAGAGCGTTCTGCGGGTTTGCTTTCGAAGGGAGAACAGGAAGACCAGCCATTTCTTCCCCGGGTATTCGACCCGCCTTGGCTTCCCAGTCCTCGATCTGGTAGTGAGAAAGCCCAGACGCACGACCGTCACGCGGGAGAACACGCATCGTCCTAGGTGCGCGCCGCCTCCGGAATCGAGCACAACCAAATCGAGCCGCCACCCAGGAGATAGCCATCTTGTAATGCTCCAGCGCCTCCTCGGTGAAGCCGAACATGAGAAAGAAGAGGAACGCGCAAGCGATCGGGGTCCATATCCTGAACATGACCACCGCCACGCCGGCCTGGTCCGCGCGCCAAACGATGGCCGCGATGGAGTCCACGCGCCCAAAGCCCGAGTGCAGGTCCGCGAGGCCGACGTAAGTGTACATCGCGTTCGCGCGGGTGTTGATGACAATCATGTAGATGGTGAGGGGGATCGTGCAGAGGAGGTCAGCGAAAGCGAGCGCCATGAGGCGGTAATAGCGACTGGTTGTGAGGCCCGGCTCGACGAGCGTGAGCCGCCTGAGGTCTCTGGTGCGGTCGAATGCGGCGCGGAGCGCGAGGACGGCAAAGACGGCAGAGGTCAGCCCGATGGGCAGCGGCCAGGAGGTGTTGAGGAGGATAGAGAGGAAGGTGTTGGGGTAGGCCTCCATGCAACCGACGCCTTCGTAGATGTTGAAGCGGTGGCCTTGGTAGAACCAGACTGTGAGAGGAATATGAGATTTCAGAGGGAGCGAGGCAGAGAAGGGTGATTCTCGACTCACAAACTGCCACAGCCAACAAGGGTATACCAAGTCCGACGAAGAGGTCAATGATAGTATTGCGTCGCCTTTGTGCTCTAGTGAGGCTTATTGCGCTCATGTTGACGATATGATACAGGCGGTGAGTAATCACGAGTGTGGAGGAGACAACGCCTATACCGCTCGCAATATAGAAGCGGATGTCTGCGGCGATGGTAGATATCGCAATCAGAAACGCTTATATCCTACAACAGAGGGAACCACATACATATATCGCACCAGACAGGGGCGAAGTTGATCGCATTCGTTCTCCAAAGGAGCATGTTGATCCCATTAGCCAAGCACACGCCTCCGATCCAGAAAATGTATAAAATGCATCCGATGTTCCATGCTGCACGAACGAGGTTAGCCAGCTCAGTGGGTACGCACAGGAGAGTAGTACTGACATTTTAGCTGCCAAAGGAGAGGTATCGTGATTAACACAAAGCCTAAGAGCGAAAGCGCCGCCGGGGCGTCGACCTGGGCGATCCAGTAAGGCGCCATAACGAGGAAGAGAAAGGGATGTGGATTCTTATACGACTTGTGCTTGATGCAGCCGCTATGCGCCCGCTGATGGGGTCTAGACAGCAGGGGGAGACATCGCCTAGCGGCAAGCCAGGGACGTCGGTAGGAGCCTCCATGCATGACCAAATCGGGTTGCCCTTATAATTGGGCGTTACATGGTCGTCCCATCCCTTCAGACTACCCTAATCGTTCCTGCATTCAGCTCTTCATCATAGCTAATGGACCATAGGAATGCTCGAGGCAAACAGCAGCGTTATACAGGCAGGCCCTCAAAGCTTCAAGCTTCGCGGATGAGATACCTTTCTGCTCACGTCCAATGTACTAGCTACCCTGTGACATCCCCACCGGCTGACAACTGTCAGTTCTTTACGTCTGCCGAGAGTGGGCGTAAGGCACGATACTGAGAGTACGTACACGAGGTCCGGTAATTCCTGGCCACGTTCAAGTGACCGGGTCTGTATGGCAGTATATGCAAGTCCGTATGGGGAGTGCCAGCTCGCGTGGTTTCGTGTTTCAGGTACACGAATGCAGTAAGTGACTTTCAGGGGACCGCTGACACTCCTCCGCTTGTGCTAGCGGGGAAGAGCGGACCTCGGAAGGGCGAAGCCCGACCGCAGCCCGCGATAAACCCCATGAGGAAAGCGGATGAATCCCTCGAGTGAATGCGAAGGCTGCATCGGAGTACTATGGTCGACTGTTGATCAAAAGTATCTCAATAGGGCCGCTCAATTCTTGAGGACGCAGGACGCACTCAGAGCTCATTTGATGGATGTGATGGGCTAGCCGAACCTGCCGCATATGGCAAGGTACCAACCTCATTTCTCGTGCCCGTTGTTTTCCAAGGGGTCTGTCGTGTCCCAAACCTCGCAGAAAAATATGAATCGCAAGTATGTTGAGGACGAAAGCTTTCCGCGTCGATTGACACTACCCTCGAGGCACTTTGTGAGGGGGGAGGAGTGTCATCGTCGCGCGAGGGGTTTCGAAGGCAAGCTTGTCGGCTAGTCTCGCTTAGCCCATCACCTCCATCAATGGCCTCTGAACGCGTCCTGCGTCCTGCGTCCTGAAGAATTGAGCGGCCCTAATAGCTTATGCTTTGGAGGTGACTCTGACAGCAGGTGTTGTCCGCGAGCTCACTTTGCAGTCGTACTAGCCCAGCACCTGATATACATGGCGCGTTGAGGTCGGGCGCCAGTCCGGCCGATGCGCGCAGTAGCCTTGAGCTCACTATACTAGCCCAACCTTGCTGGACACTACCAGTATATATTGACTGAGCTGAGGCGGGAATGTGAAGTATGCGACTATGGCCAGGACCGCCCGGAGGGCCCTACCCCCTATGACAGAACAAGGGGACAGTAACCCAACGTATAGTCACCTCGCTTGAAGCTAATGATGACTTCCTGACATTTAGTTATACGATGAGCACAAGCGGCTCCGAGCTCTGGCAGCCCCTTTATGAGATATGAGGTCAAATCTCATGAGACAGGACCTGATTCCTTGGGATGCGAGCAAGTTTCGTCGCAGCGACTGAGATGAAGGCAAACATGCAATAACCATTCCCCGGGAATACAAAGTGAGGGGAAGACGAGGTAATTCTGCACGAGCCCCAGTAATGACACCGGGATACATGATTACGTGTCATATCCGCGTTTCCGAGCGCGATTGGTTGGGGTACTCACCGACAGCGGCTTTTGTGAAGGTACCTGGTCGCTTGTTTCCGTTCACAGAAGCATGTTGCGACGCAGCGCATCAAGCGGTATCTGTCGCATACACAGTCAAAGAGACTTTCTTTCATGATTCACGGACAAGGATGAAACATTGGCAAGTAGAACTTCATCGCTCGCGTCGAAGGCTCGTCGTAATGAGGAGAGTAGGTTCTTCCAGCATCGTTATCAATGGAGAAGCTTGCCGCAAGTAGTATCGGGGTAGTAGCACAGCTGCAGAAGCTATCAGAAGGTGATGCCGGGACCCAAGGGCAAGCAAGGCGAGAGTTAGCTGATGGTAGAACGTAAAACAAGGGGCCACATATTCGGCCACGGCGCTTGGCTCCTTCCGGCGTCCTCCGGAACGTGGTCACCCGAAGTGTGAGCGCTTCTAACCTCAGGTTGTGCGAGGACCAGACTAACATTTTGCCTGTGCAGGCCCATGATCAGGATTGCGTGAACGAGAACCGGGCACAAGCTTCTCTTCCATTTTAGATAAGAATTTGAGTCCACGAGTAGGACGGCGGCTCGAAACCATGCTCGAGATGCGTATGTGGTTTCTTCGACGAGACGATCAAGCAGGCTTACGAGTCACGGCGAACAGAGATCGCCTCATCAGTTTGTCTTGCAAACTTCACTAGCGAACATTCTGACATGTTCATCTTATGGAGACTCCGCAGCGTCGCGTTCTTGACGATGTTTACTGGGAGCACGCAACTAGATTTAAGACTCAATGTCCGCTAGAAATCGGCACCCAACAGTGACTGTCTCTTACGCTGTCTTCAAGTTTGCGATCTGCATTTGGTGTGATACACACATATGTTGATACAATCGAGACTACTCTAAGTCGGAGACTCTGCATGAGGTGAGTCACTTTGGCACCGCCAAATCAGTCACAGAATGTGATATCCAGGTTGACCTAGAGCGAGAAGGTGGTGTCTTGCGAATCAACATTGTTCCCACACTGCATAAGGAGAAGTGATAACTCACGTTGTCAACTTGGCAGGCCTTTTGCACTCCCGTCTGGTTCGGGTCATGGAACGCATCCGGGCAGTTCGCGTCCTTGCAATCGGCACCTACACCGTCGCAGCCGCCGGAGTACCTGGATGAAATCATGTGTCTTGAGATATTAGATACGAAGTTCAATCCATTGTTTCACGTACACAAAGCCTGAAGTAACGCTGAAGGTGTGGGGCGGAATCAGGCTGATGTCAGCGGAGGAGCCTGAACCCGGAGTAGTCGGGTTCTTCAGCGTGGCCTCGACGAGCGTGCAGCCTTCGCCGTCCAATCCGCAGCTGCCTATCAGCAGGAAATCATCAGTATGACATCTCATTCGCAAGCTATGTGGTACGGACCTGTCTGCAAGTAGCTGAAACGGCGTGAATTTATGGTGACTGCAGAGTAACGATACTGACTCACGCGATGGCAGAGATGAGAGGTCCATTAGAGACGAAGTCATTTCCCGTGGAAAGAATCTTCCCATTCTGAACGAGAGTCGGCTGATAAAAATGTGAGTTTTGAAGCTACTGTGAACATCGTATGGCTTGCTCTAGCGGCTTACAGTGCCATGGCCACACCTGGTGAAAGTTGTCAACACGATAGATCAGCTATGAAAGACGACATTACGTACTGATTGTTGAAGTGCACAGTGTGCGATTCGGCCATGGCAGAGCCAAAGATGGTCGCAACAGCTACAAAGGAGGTGACGAACGAGAAGTGCATATTGTGAATGGGTTGAGAAAGTGCGATCTGGGCTTGGGGAGGTCGAGAGAACCGGATGGTTCTGGGGCATCGTACAAGCCAGCCTATTTATCTTCTTTTTACTCCGCCGATGCTCCCGTAATCCCTGTGCTCGCCATCGGCATACCTGTGGCAAAATGGAGATGCATGAGGAGTAGGCACTGCTCATGAACGCCTTCTTGGAGCTGCTTCGACGTTTGAGCGTTCACCTCAAAGCTCTTCTTGTCGCGTAGGCAGTCGTGGTTTCCCCAGCGCAGCTTGTGCAGATGGAGCCTCCGTTAGACTTCGGAACGCTGCAGGGGGTCTGAAACATATCAGAAGCGTGCTCCACACTCATGATCTCTCCGTAGTATGCAGCCCGAGAAGTGGTCGGGCCCATCTAGAACCGACGTGAATGCTTCAATGCACCTTGCGACCCACTCACTGGTGAGATTTCGTCGCGTCTGCACGGAAAAATTTCAATCCCACTGCTTCGGCAGCTCATGAAAATGATGCTGTTGGTATCAGCTGACGCCCTTATGCCGCTAACACTGGCTGTGAACAGTTGTGGCGCGTACTGTCTCCATGTGAAGAACGCAGCGGCGTTCTGCCTCTTGTGCGCGAGCGCTCATGCGGCCCGATGGACACCTCTGCCTGTGTCTCTCCGAATGGCGGTCATGAGTCTGTCCATCTGTTCTCGCGTCCGAGTGCGGCGGAGGTGTCTATCTTGCATGATTTGCCACCGGCATCGACGGTTGGATGTCAATGCGCCAAACGCCTCATGGGACGTTGGAAAATCACTATCTGCTGGAGCAGACCATGACGTAGGCTCAACTAGATTTCAGAGCTCTTTGCATGTGGCTGCCGCTGTACAGCTCCCCAGGTGCTAGATGAAGAAGAGTACTGACTGAGGACTGACGCTGACGCCTTACATTAATCCCGAGTGGAATGGGCATCAGGCCGTGGAGTAGCTCCACGGTGCTCAATAGAGCGAAAGCCGCTCTCCGAAAGAGGCTGACAGGCCGACTGATGCTCCGCACATGACGGGCAGTATGCGGTGAGGTTCAGCACTTCTTTGCACCGACGCGCCTCGCTCGAGTAGAAGTTCGTACGTCTGCCATAGCGAGAGCGCACGTCAGCGACTCGGATGCAGGTAGGATCGAGCTGAACCAAAGTACGTGACTAGCGAAATGAAAACTAGTATGTATCGGCCTATCGCAGACAGACAGGGAAGTCACATTATGTACCGGACAATTCGGACTTACTCGTCGGTCTGTAGGGGTGAGCCGCGCAGTACGGCGGTGGCGATCCAAGACAACTTCGACCGCCTCGGCACCGCGCAACGAACTCTTTGGAGGCGAGGTTACGCTAAGCTGACGTCGGATTCAAATTGCTACGATGCAGACCTGACCTGGAGATAGGACCGAGGGCGATGGAATTGCCCCTGCGAACAGCCGGGAGAAGAAGACAGCGACCGATAGACCGCAGCGATATTCGCCCCACCGTATGTCACAGAAGTGGTGCGACCAGCAGCATCTTATGGCACATTTGTTGGGGCGGGTGCAGGTTGGCAACGTTGCGGAGCGGTCTTGACGCGAGGATACCTGACGTCGGCTACCGCGAAGCCAGAGCTTCTATTCGGTCGAGTTCTGGCAGGGCCTTGACCAGCTTTGTGTCTCCTTGTATCTGCGCGCTGTGAGACAAGGTCATGAACATCTTCCTGTACAATACCCATCATCTGTGTGATCGAGCGAGATACATGAAGGATATATTCGAAAGCACTCCATCGTAGCAAGCTAGCTCAAGGACGCGCCGATCCACATCTTTGATGCAGACCTTTGCCAATGCACCCCTGATATATGTAGGGAGATTCCATGATAGCGGCAAGGAGCACATTGTCTGCCCTGGGGTACTATCATGCCTTCGCCTCCTTAAGGCGACAAGGACTTTGCTTGGCGAGCCCGGGATAGTAGTAGCAACTGTTGAACCCGGGGGGCGAAGGCCTCTCCCACGGGTGGCAACGACAGCGGATAGCCTGCAACTCACCTAGAAGGGTTGTTGGTTGTAAGAGGCTTGTTAGAGCGATGAGAGGAGATGTTCGAGTGAACTGAACTGAACTGTAGATTGGGGGTACAGAGGTCCCCTATATATACTACTGTACATCTGTGGCTACGTAGTACTATACAGTACATTCCCAGGATGCACAGTCGCACAGAGAAGCAGTGCGTACACAGCAAAGCTGTGTGTGTACCACATGAGTAGTACAGCCTCGGTTATTGCAGTAACCGGCTGTGCCGTTCCATATCTTGTGACGGCTGTGTTAGGCAAGCTGTGTAAACCAGCGCCTGTTCAACACTCCCCCTCGCTAAGTATCCGAATGGTTACGCAAGCGTAGCAGGCGCTTTAAGCAGCTCTGGACTTTGGGAAGCGGAGACCAAGTTGTGAGCGAAATTTCAAGAACTTCACTA
>NW_006766914.1:229842-263563 GCF_000275845.1 Dichomitus squalens LYAD-421 SS1 | reverse complement strand
GCGCTTAGGCTGTCCGCTGTCCTTGGTTGCCTCCATAGATTGTCTAATAGCATGGTCCATACCCTATTGCCTGCAAAACGAAATACACCAATCCATTTGTATGCTTTGGGGGCTTGAAGTCTTTGGTATAGTTTTTTTAAGATGTGTTTTCATCAAAGTGCGCGCACTTTCGCCAAAATCTGGACCAAACATTTTCTTCGCTGCGTACATGAGTATTGTACACACGTTGTTTTGAGGTAATCGGACCAGCGGTTAGCGAGGAGAAGCAGATACAATGAGGGACCGCCGCTATCAGCTACGCAGGTGAGATCAAGAGCAGGAGCATGATAGCCGATGTTATCTCTTGGAGATGCTCGCCATCTGGTCTATGCGAGGACCTGGCGCTTGGACGCGCGCCTCATCGCTTAGGCCAGCGCTGCCAATCTCCACACCATTGCCACAAGCGCACGGCAATGCGGTAGCCATCATGGTTGTCATATACTGGCAGATACAGACTTCGCATACTGGAGTGCGAGCAGAACTTGACTTAACGGAGGAGAGACGAGAGGAACTCACCGAAGCCGTACTATTCTATGTTTCAAGTTTGTCCGCGTTGCAATCACTACCAGAGGGTGTGTCTCAACTGAGTGGATCGCATCTGACATGTCGGTGTGAGCTTTGGGCCAGCATACATTTGAAAGGCCTCCTCACAAGACTAGCAGAGACTGGTCTTCACGAAATGGACAGTATGACAGCATTCGTTGGAAAGCATTCACACGGCCACAGTATGGCCACAGTGTCGCGAATGTTAGAGCATGAAGCACACACAGCAAGTAACTTGAAAAGATAAGGAAAGCAAAAAGTTGGTACGGCGTTTGACTCCTGCCGGCATTCTCCGCAGAGTCGACGTCCAGGCGCTAATGCGTTCATCCTCTATCACCCGAAGTTTCGCATCCCATGTTCGCATGAGCTTGAATCGCGAGTGTCATGATGGTATTCTGCTCGGCCTTGCTCTGAAAAGCTTTCCGGCATTATCTGGCTATATATGATGAAGCTGCTCAGTATGCGCCCAAGGCATCTGATGTACATCCGGAGGCACGCGCATGTGGCCTTCGACAACATAAACACCGGACGCTTCTCTCAATCGTCGCCGGGTGAGTGGTCTCCCACTATCTACCTTCGCTTTCTCCGCTAATGGTACCTTCCTATGGAGATCCACTATCGTTACACTCTGTCAGACATGCGGTTGTCGGAGTCGAACACGCTCAACACATGAATAGACCCAGCCGAGAAGAGTATATATCCTGGTAGACTCGACGTGTTGAGCGTTCCCCCGATCGTTGAGCCTGAGGCGTTTCCCCTCCATGATATCGGCCATCGTGTGCACTCTCATTGCTCTGCTTGCATGGAGACTAGTCCGCGCTCTCACCCCCAAGTCTCCTCTGGATATCGTACCAGGGCCCATCGCGACATCGTTTCTCACCGGTACGACACGTCTTCTTCACTCGGACAGTGTAAGGTAACATCTGCCGCAGGTCATCTTTCTCAGATAACCGATACGCAAAGCTGGGATTTCCACTCCCACATCGCGGAGAAGTATGGGCCAATCGTGAAGTTACGCGGCCTGCTCGGGGTCCGTCAAGTCCTCTGGAACGTTGACGGATGATTGGCTAACACGGTCTACATTAGAAACCAATGCTGTACATCTTCGATCCTTTGTCCCTTCAGCATATACTGAAGGATAACACCCTATACGACGAGCCGCCATGGTATCTGCAGTACGTGACAACCCTCCTTGGGCGTTACCTGTGCCCGCGCGCCGACCTTATCACCATCAGGAGTAACTGCATCCTGCTCGGCCCTGGACTTCCATGCGTCACAGGTGCAATGTCTGATCCTAAGGATGATATCGCGTTCACTGACCCGCACGGCTGCCAAGGCGAAACACACCGGAAGCAAAGGAAGATGCTCACACCTATCTTCGCTCCCAAGCATCTCCGCAGCCTTGTCCCCGTGTTTTATGGAGTGACGCACAAGGTAGCTAGCTGCTCGACCTCTCCCGACATAATCATCAGCTCACTTGACCTATGTGCAGCTGGTGAGCGCGATATCGACCCGCGTCGGAGAAGATCCGCAAGCGGTCGACGTACTCGGATGGATGGGGCGAGCGGCTCTGGAGCTCATCGGACAGAGCGGACTCGGGTACTCGTTCGACCCGCTCACGGAGGACGTGCAGGATGCGTACGGGGATGCTGTGAAGAGCTACTCGTGCGTCCGTAATGTCTGTGCACCACCCAGTTGTAGCTGATATCATTTCATGCAGGCCTGTCGCAACCTGCGCGGAGATGATGCTGTTGCGCCAACTGACACCGTTCGTGGGCTTCCTTGGCCCGTCGTGGTTACGTCGATGGCTCGTAGAGATACTGCCGATCCCTTCTGTCCAGGAGTTGATCCGCATCTGTGACACCATGCGTGCCAAGTCGAGCGAGATTCTTCAAGCAAAGAAAGCTGCTGTCGACACGCATGGAGCTGATCACAAAGACATCATCAGCGTTCTGTGTAGGTTGCACGTTTGTACCTTGATTAGGACCGTCCTGATCTCCGGACGATAGTGAAGGCCAATATGGAGGTGCCAGTCGGAGAACGCCTCCCAGATGAAGAGGTGTCAGGACAGATGTCGTGAGTGCTCCCACCTGTCGTCTTCTCGGCGCATCGATAGAGCGAGCACACGCTCCTGCCCCAGCTCGATCCTCTTCGCAGCGATGGACACGACGTCGACTGCTTTGTCTCGTATACTTCACTTGCTTGCGCAACATCAGGAAGTACAGGAGAAAGCTCGGCTAGAGGTCATAGAAGCACGTACAGCTGCTGGAGGAGACCTCGATTATGACCAGCTGCACGCGTTGCCGTATCTCGACGCGGTATGTCGGGAGACGCTCAGGCTGTACGTCCTCAACATGCGTATCCTTCCTCGCAACCAATCTGACGAACCAACCAGATATCCTCCTGCGCCGCAGACCTTTCGGGGGTATGCATATTAATCCTATTGTCTCTGTTCCCAGCTGATCTCGGGTTGAGTGCTCCAGGACCACGAAGGACGCCGTCCTACCTCTCTCACAGCCCATCCACGGTACTGACGGATCGGTCGTAAGCGACCTCGTCATTCCCCGCGGTACAGACATCGTCATCGGGATGATGGCGTGCAATCGCTCCAAGGCGCTCTGGGGAGACGATGCGTACGAGTGGAAGCCGGAACGCTGGCTTGGTCCCCTTCCAGAGACAGTGGAGAGGGCAGCGATCCCCGGGGTATATTCTCACCTGTAAACGTCTTTGTCTTTTTGGTCCGGCACGAACAGACGCTGAAATTGCCTACGATGCATTAGGATGACATTTTTGGGCGGCGGGCGATCGTGCATGTGAGCGCTCTCCTTGTCTACTCATCTGTTTGTTGCTGTGATGCTCAATGTCTTCGCCGCCAGCGGGTTCACTTTCTCGCAGCTCGAGATGAGTGAGTTGTCATTCGGAAGTGCGAGCAGAGACAGCAGGCTGACAAGAGGAAACAGAGGTGGTCTTGTCCGAGCTGCTCGGGAACTTCGTTTTCGAGCCTTCCGACAGGCCCGTTTTCTGGAACATCTCCGGAGTCACGTATCCGAGCACCAGTATAGGAAGCACAAAATCAGAATTGTGGTTGAACGTTAAGAGACGTTAGGTCCACACTGACTCTCTCACGTTTCAAGGAGCCGCAAGGCGGAAGGTTTTGCTGTAGGTGACCTCCGTGTGGTGATCTGACTTCCTGACTCACTGTTCCCGACCTCTGACCTCGCAATGTTGGCTGAACGGCGATCTGGAGCGTGGGATTATTGTTTGACTGTAGTCTTACATTCTTGTACATCCCGTAGAAGTAGAGTCTACTGCAGGTCATTCTCTTTACAAATCAAGCTCATGAACCGCACCATCTTCTCCCAACCCTCATGGACTGGGACAGCATCCAGTAGAAATGGGAGAACAGTCGCTTGAGAGTGCATGTGGACACAAACACGGTTCCACCTATCCAGTGCAAGCCTGTATCGGTAACGGGATGGACAACATGGTCAATTCTACAGGTGGTGCTGTACAAGATTACACACTCAAGCACAGCTGATCGCAACATTGAAGCGCTCGGCGTCGTGACACCTATACAGCGGCACCGTCACTGCATAGACAGGGGAGAAGGACGCACGCAGGAGAGACTTTGGATGGTAACTATCGCGCATTTGAGCTCGAGCCTATACATACGACCTTATACTCAGCATGACCTGACAAGCACTACCACGCGACCGCACAGTAGAGGCCGGCGTGATGCGTGTCCTTGGCACCCTGAAGATTGGAGCAAGGGACAGCGAGAATCGCGTCCCATAGGAGAGCATCCCCCGAGGCTCCTCGATGCGCATGGTCGTTCCTTGCCGAGGCGTTCATGTCACGACCCCACTGCGACGGTTGCTCATCGAATGCACTGTGCATTTTCCAGTCTGGCTTTTGCCCTGGCAAGTGCTACAACACTGTCTTCGAGACTGCCTACATCACTGTCTTCAAACTGCGGGCAGCCTGACCGACTGATACAATTTGCAGTCACACAACGATGAGTTTGCCCGCGGCTCGTCTGTGGGGTCTGGTGCTGACACGTGGATTGTGGTGTAGACGACCCCAGCCCGGGCTACAACAACTGCCACTCGCTCATACCTTCTCGGATGACTATGCGCTCTCTGAGATCCCCAAGAACGGGCCTTCGCCGAGCAAGCTCTTTTTCGGCAAGCCGGGTACCCCGAGGCCCCCCCTCAGAACTCGTGTCTTTCTATAACCTGCGAATGAGATAGAAAGCAGTATCTAAGACAAACCCTCCCCTACATCGATAGAACACATGTACTGCATAACCTTCTGCCAACCCGGCTCCATTGCCCCTGCCGCTGTGTCAAATGCTCCGTCCACGTAGCTGGCCCGGGCGCGCTCACATTCGTCCAAAGCAAACCTATACCCCTCGATGTCCAAGCCAGAGAAGAGTTCCAGGATATACCTTGCCAGGCCCTCCGCCTCCGCATCTGAGAGATCGGCTCCATGTGCGGGCACGCATCCATGGACATACAGGTAGCTCAGCCCATGGGGTGCACGATCCGGCGCAGGAGCCGGAATCGAGTCAACGCCGACGACTGGACAGCGAATGCAGGGCAGCACGACCTCTTGGAGGTTAGGACAGTAGTGGTAGAGGTGGTGGAGGGCGGTACTGGGAGTCGGCCTCGGTGGGAGGGTGGCACACGCGAGGATGAGCTCCTCGAGCTTCGTCCAAGCCTGCGCGAGCATCCGGATGTCGGCGTCGTCGGCGCTCCAGTATATCGTCTCCGATGTAGAGAAGCGGAAGCAGCTCATGTTGCGCAGCGGTAGGATAGGTGCCACCACGTCGCCCAGTGCGAACTCGTCCATCGAGGGGTCGTCTCTGGGCAAAAAAACCGTCTATACTGAGTTCGAGGTTCTGGAGGCTGCTGAGCGATACGGCAGTGCAAAACGACGCCAGGAGAGATATTATGTCGCCGACTGTGAGATGTATCTCTGGAGAAAAAAGACACCGAGAGTTTTGCATGCGTTAGGGCTTGGAAACGGACGGACTGGAAAAGGGAGATGAGCGGGCCTGACTGTCCCCACAAAGACAGCTCGCGCAGGTTGTGGACTGCAAACGGCGGGGATAGTGCGAGCCATGGATCGTCTACTTCGGACACGTCGACGGACGCGATGTTGGACTTGGTGACAAGATCTCGAAATGCGGAAAGCTGGGAGAGGTGGTTGACAGTGACGCCACGGAGGTGATCGAAAGCAGTGAGTTCCTGGACGAGCGACGACTCCGCTTCAGGCGTATATCCGAGGTCCGTCGTGATGTCAGCCAAGAAAGGGGAGGATTCACGGAGTCTCCGGAGCAATGTGAGAATCGCGGGGCAGTCGTCCATGTAGTCGAAGCGGAAGGTTGCGATGCGCAGACTCGCCACGAACAACGGCGCGAAGACGCAGGCATCTGCCGGTGACCTCCCCAGCCATTCTATTCGGCACAGAGCAGGAAGGACGGACTTCCCTCCATTGTGCTTGAGGATATCTTGTAAAAGAAGGAGTTGAGCTTCGCGGTGCTCTTCCGAGTCCGAAGTCAAATCAAGATCTAGTTCGCGGATGTGGGCAGTATGCCATAGAAAGCGGTTCCATCGCTCAGGATCCTCATACTCCCGAGCAGATATAATCTGTGCAGACCAAATTGAGAGGTAAATCATGTCCATCTATCGAGGTTGTCGTACCTTCTTGAGATACTCCGATTCTGGCTCTGGCCATCTGTGAATACGGACGTTCTGTGGAGCGAGAAGCTGCCACAAAGGAAGCAGTTCAGACATATACCTCCATAGAAGGCGGACAGCCGGCTCGTGGAATGCACGACAAACAGTCGTACATCGCACTAGTTGCCGGGCGCAATTGGGTGGCAGGAACGTGAAAGTGGCATAGAGTAGGTCTCCATTAGCTAAAACTTGACTACAAGCTGGTAGCATATGCGAGATCAATTGTACTGGCAGCTCAGTCACCTGTGAAAAAGGAATCCAACAGGCTGGAGGCTCGTACAGAGTCAAGATGACAGGAGTTGACGAAGAGTGGGTGAGGTGGCAGCAAGCCTCGGTTCCGGACCGGACCGGTGACCGGGTCATTCACACCGGTCATTTTGTTTGAACCAGACTCGAGCGTCGGTCATTTGTTTTCTGTCGTCGCATACCATATCTGAATTCTCAATCTCGTGGCTTGTACGGTTTACATTGATAGGATATCATCGATGGCATGGATGAATATGCGTCCCAACTCACCACCGTAGGCCAGCGAATGTCCACCGCCGGAAAACACGAGATGATCCAAAGCACTTCTCGTATACGACCGCTCTTCCGACGCTCCCCGCAAAACCGCTGCGCACGATCCGTCGCTCGTTCTCCATAGCGTGACTACCCCACAAGACCCATTTGAGCCCGTTGCTATGTACCTCCCATCGGGCGACAAGCGAGGACATAGACGGTGGTCAGATCCTGGTCCCTCAAGCGACAAAGCCATCGTACAGCGCTCAGCGTCCCAGCAGTCGACCTTTCCGTCGCTGGTCGCAAGGGTGCAAACTGTTTTTGCGTCAGAAGAGAACGTAACTTCTTTCGTCGGCTTCTTCGTCGGCAACGTCGAACGCGTCTCCCCGGTCTCGATGTCCCAGATGAACACGGATGCCTGGTCCCATGAGAAACAACCAGCGACAATGCGGCGGGAAGCAGGGTCAAACGCGGCGTCCAAGAGCGCGCCAGGGTGTCCACCGAGGACTTTTTGAAGAGGGCCAGGGTCAAACTTCCGACCAACATCCCAAAGGCAGAGGTGGTGGCCGTTGCGTGACTCCTTCCAAGGCGTGTGAAGAGCTAGGAGCCAGCGCGCATCCGGGGAGAACAGGACGCGAACGATTCCCACCGCACCGCACTGAGGGTCCGCAAGCAGATAGCACTGCTGGAACGCGTCGCCCCCATTGCCGGGGCCAGACCAAACCCGCACGGACCCATCGTCCGAGCCAGTAGCGAGCCACTCGCCCGTGCTACACCATGCACAGCTTCGGATGTGAGCTGTGTGACCGTGCAAAGTAGCGGCAAGTACGGCATCGCTCGCCAGATCCCACACTTTGGGCGTGGTGTCGCCGCCGACCGACAGAAGGTATCGGCCGTCAGGTGCAAAGGCGAGGTCGTCGACACACCGCTCATGTGCGACCCAGTCCCAGACAGCGGTATGGCTCTCCGCATCCCAGACTATGATGGTGGAGTCGAGCGATCCGCTCGCGAACCATTCGCCGTTGGTAGAAGCGACTAGCACTGATACCGCCTCTTCGTGAGCTACCGTATGACCTAGGAGAGATCAGCATTAGTCCGAGCCGTAGACCTATAAAGTTCATCTCATACTGAAGGAAGATACTCACCGTCACTCCTCTCAATCGGATTCAGAAATCCCTTGAACTGTTTCGCGCGTAGAAGTCCTGCAAATATTTGATCAATTCTGGAGGTCCAGAACCGTCGCCTGTAAGATCCACGAGTATACGCTGTGGCCCCGGCTCGTACCATGACGATGCACGGTGATGAGATGCTCAACATAACTCTTTCGAGCTCTTGGCAAACCTCGGTGGTGATATCGAGGGTAAGAAAGTAGTAGAGCTTGTGTAGCCAGTCGGACTGGATTCTGATTGTAACAGTAGGTCCCTTACTGGGTGCCGGATCAAGAAGACGGATGTGTGCAAGAATCTCGATGATTCTTGTCAAAAGACCCCTTCCATAGCCTTGAGATTGCTGCCAGCGACAGAGTTTTATGTCGACCACGAGTGTTTCCAGAAAGGGAAACTGTCTGGGCAAGTGAAGAGGCCCTGCACGAATAACCAATGAGGTGTGTTATAGAATCAATTACGAACCATTGACGGCGTACCTGCAGTATTGTCCTTCCAATCATCGTAACTGAGATCCACGTACCACGCGAGATGCTCGACGGCATTCTGCGATATCTCCGTCAGAAATGTGGCTGCTCTCTGATCCGTTACACCCTTCTGAAGCGACATCAGCCTTAGTAATAATAATTAATGCTGTACCTTCTGCGTGAAACAGCAGGTGAAGCTCACTATGGTTAAGCGCTTGTAATGGACCGTCTCGGCCAATCGCTGTCGTAATACACTATCCGCTGCACTGATTTTTCTTCCACCTCTGCAAATTATGCAGGTCAAATCTTGCACGCGAGGAAAGGCGAGAAGGAAGCGTCCTAGGTCGGCACAACTGGGAAAGAACACGCCACTGATGGTCAGGCAGTTGATATGGGTTCCATGCGCTCTAAGCCCCAATAAGGCCGAGCGGTGCATCACAAGCGTAAACCTGTCTTCAGAGTAAGTGTCCTTCAAACCCCAATAATGGAGGTTTGGCAGCCTGGTCAAGAGAGGCAACGGGACCACCCCCAACAGCTCAGGGTAGTCTCCAGGAGATATTGTGACCTGCTTGATAAGCGGAGGAAGCCATGGACGAGCGTCGAGGAATTCCGAGAGGTTTTCAAGCTGATCCTTCCTACGAATATAGATATGCACGAAGATATGGCGACGACTGCGGTCCAGAAGAGCGCGACAGGAAAGCGAAAAGTTGCAAAGAGTCCACAGGTCGTTGCTGGACATGTCAATGATGTCTTCAATGACATCTACTGGGAGGAGAGTCGGTTTAGTGTTGGAGGACATAACGCGCGGGACGAAGGAGTGCAGCTAACTTCTGAGTTTGTCTCGAGTTGTTGTGGGCAATCCGCGTACAGCCGGGCGTGTCACGTGAGTGCTTATATTGGACTTCCTACCTCCTTCCACTATCTCAGAACCGTTATTTCGATGCACATGTCTCGAAGTTCACTCTCTCATCCGTTATCTTCGTAATAGACAAGACGATTTCCGATAACACTCTCCATGCTAACTTCTGGTGGAGATCATGTCGAGCCTGTATGATTCTGATCACTTCGATATCAAGGCCAGCCTGACCCTTGAATGCCATAACAGTGCGAGCATCGCAAGACCTACACACTATGCCGCGCGTAGGATGTGCGTCCGACAGTCTACTTGGATGGGAGAAAAGTCTGGAGGGAATTGCTCGCGCGAATCGAATGGGTAAATGTCCGAGGTGCCGGGGTAATGCGCGCATGAAGTGAGCGGGTGGATGTTCGTGGAAGCATAACGCGCTTGCAGCCACGACTGTCGGCGTAAGGTACGCAAAATTTGATGCGTTCTCATATACCCGTGCCATACAAAGTCCAAACTCTCTCATCAGCCTGGATTCGAGGAACCTTCCATCGGACACAATGCGTTTCTTGCAACATGCAAGTTGATAGTGTGGCATGCAGAGAAGATGCACGTCCAGTATGGAGTCACCGCGAACCGGAGACGAACCGAGGGCGGATTGAGCGGTTGGGATATAGGAGACAGGCCTTGGAACGTTGGTAAGCATTGTACATCGTTCCATGATCAGCAGTTCCGGCGTCTGACGAGAATGGAACTGTGAGTCAGTCGGTTGAATCTGATTTGCTCGTCAGATGTGCCGTCGTAGGGCGAATTGTGGACGTGCACCTTCATCGCTCTCTCACCAGTGGCCGCTGTAGACTTGATGCCAGATAAGCTGCATTTGCCCGGTGTGCTCAGTATGCGACGTAGGTTCCGTGGACCATCGGGCCTTGCTTGCTGTACGCTTTCGACTCCTCTTATGACAGACTTGTCAGTCCCAATACCAGCTGCAATGTAGAGGGGGACATAGCGGGCACGTCAACGCCCGAGCAGTGTCGGCTGGGGGAGATGAATCCTATGGCCTCACCATCGCACACCCGCTTTATGCGCCGTGCCCACATTTGACATCTGGCTGAGATCACGGACTACGGTTTCTGATGACTTGTGCTGTTCGGGCTATGATTCGGCTTCCCGTCGGTCCTGGAAACGCCCGTGTTGACATGAGGGACTCCGGTCGACGTGGAAGGATATAGGTATGGACTATTCCGGCACATCTAGCTGCGTCTGATTTGTTTGAATGGCTGCAGAAAAGAATTCCGCGCGAACGTAAGAATGCGAGAAGAGCGGCGTAACGGGATATCGGAAGGGAAATTTGTAATGTGCAGAGTCGACGGGCGGTGCGCACACCGCATGATCGCAGCATTTATCTGTCAGCGAAAGGCGTGTACTTTATTGAATGTCTCATGTATAGACTGCTAACGGGCGACGACTCACCTGAATCGGTTCTAGAAGATGCACACACAAGTGTAGAAATCTGACAGTGATCTCGAAGACAGTCCACTGCCAGTGCAACCTCCGCCCAAACAAACTGTCGAACATAAGAGTACCTTCTATCATAACTCCTGGTTCCCATAGAACGGGAAATGTGGCCATATTGATACTTGCAATGGCTGTCGCGACCGCTGCATCAAGATCCATTCATCAGTACTCACCGTCAACCCGTGGTTTACTTTTGGGGATGTCACGCCAAAAAACTCTGACCGGGGAACACAGCACAGACCCGCAGGACCGCAACGGGGCTCGTAGGGCGCGCCTGATTGGCCCCTGCATATGCGTCCATCCACTCGCACAACACCTCACTGACTACTTCTCTTCGACAGGTACACCCTCCACCTGTGACGATTCCTCTAGCTAGAGCCTTAGCGTAGTCACTCTCGCAGCCGTTGTAACGGCACTTTCGACGATCCCCGGACTTGTGCGTTGCGGGCGTCCGCCCGCTCTAGGGGCAGGGGAGTTCTGACGGACGGCGGGGATACCGCTGTACGTACTCCTGACCGCGGCAAGAGGCAGGACCCAGGGGCGCATACGTACCCGTAGGGCGGCAGGTTTATAACCCGACTCCTTGCCTTAGATGGCCGGGGGCAGTCGGGCGGCCGCAACGCACATGTCCTACGCCCTGTTTCCTCTATGAGTCTCCTACCTACTCTTGCCCCTGTCAGCTATACGATACCATCCACTTGCACCCTCCCTCAACGTGACTTCCCCTACTTTACAACCCCTCGATAGCATGGGCCTCGCGCCCTCTCATCTGTACAGCAACCCATCACATTACAGCAGTAGATACAACATGTACTTAATGCCTACCACGAGGCACGGCCTCGCAGGGCAATAAACGGGATCAGGAAAGGAAAGGAACCCGTGGTAGGCATCCACTGATGCATCTGAGCTAGAACTCCGGTGGCCGACGTCCGGATAGTCGCCAGCAATGTTCAGAAGCAAGCCATGCAGGCGTAGACAGATCAGGGAAGCAAGACGCTCAAGCGCGTGAATGAGAGACGGCCCAACAGACATTCGGAGTATGGACGCTTAGTAGACCGGTCGGACGTACGTTGAGCACGCAACATAAACTCTCTTGAGCGGAAGCAGAGCTAGGCACGCCAAACTATCGGTTTCGATTGAGTAGACGGGCAGCCTTGCCGGACGAGACGGGGCTTTCCTATCGGCTTAGGAAGATGATTCACACGATGTATGAATGGCCCCAGATGGTCGTCGTGCATGTTATCCTCCGATGCCCACCCGATCGGAGCGGCGTTTCGCTCGAAACCATCACAAACCGTTGTATGGATGATGGGAGTGCAGGAACAACCAGAGACAGATGTAATAAATATGAATATGTTACAAATACATTACATGCGTAACAGTCCAATGCCTGTCTACAGCCCACCAATATTGATACAATTTTCTGTCAATGAGGGACAGTACCTTCTAAACCCGCGCAAAAATGTCCGAGTTAATCTTCAATTTCGACAACAACATGAACCCTGAGCCGACCATAACGCTCGTGCCACTTAGAAGAATTAGGCCAGTGTATGAGCCATGTCCGACGTGAAGCAATGCCCCAGCTGCTGGATTACCGACAAGGGATCTAGAGCAGCCGAGCAAAATGAGCACCCCAGATCGCAATCCGGCCACAAACCGCAATTGAGATGCATCACTCACGGAAACGAAATGATGCTGTACAGCAGCCCGATGCGCATCCCGATCTCCCTGATGTCCGAAATCTGGGCGATGCACGGTACGATTAATGCGTTGAACGCCCCGGAAAAGACGCCGTAAAACGCTGCGTATGCGACAAGGGCGAAGAGCGAGTCCGCCGCGGGCCAGAGTAACACGGTGGATAGCCCAGCGAGGAACGCGCACGGGACGAGGAGCGTGAAGCGTCCGAACGCGTCAGCAAAGTGCGCCGGAGCGACCCGTCCGAGGACGCTCGCCGCATTCAGCACGGCGAGCACGTAGAATGCCGTTCCGGAGGGCACGCCGTGGTCCGAGGCGTACGAGACGAGGTAGCAGAACGGCGTAAAGAGGCCTGTAGCAAAGTAGGTGTTAGCCAAGCGAACGAAAATTTAGAGCCTGAGATGCGATCTCGATGTGTCCGAAGCCCGATATGCACCGGCCGTTAGATCGGAGGTGGATTGGGCTCGGAGAAATGGCCAGAGATTGGGAGGTTGGAGATGGAAGATAGGCTGTAATACATACCGAGGGACATGAAACAGCTTCCTACCACAAGCAGCGCAAATTTAGGATCCTTCAGGGCGCGCAGATCAAGCCATGACATGTTCTCCTTCGCAGGTGCCTGCGGAGTGACTCCACTAGTCACCGTGAAAGTCGCCGTCGTGCACATTACGAAACAGATGATCGCAGACACTCTGACGCCCCAAGCAAACCCGACGTTCACAAATAGGTACTGGAGAAGGATGGGGTACACCGTCCCACCTGTCTAGGAGCATCAGCAGGCTGAAACCGCCCGTGAATAGAACGGAACAAACCTATGCCGGAGCCCGCCATCGCAATGCCCAGCGCCGTTGCGCGATACTTCCTGAAGTGGGTCGATATTGACGCCAGCGGAGGATAGAACCTGCGAGATGACGTATCGTGAGCCTCCGAAGAGTACCGGAAGAGGTCGCTTGAGACTGTGCGGCGCCACTACTCACAGCATTCCGACTCCCAGGCCCGATAATATACCCTGCGCGGCCAGGTAGTGGGTGTAATCCCGCGCGACGCTCGTGAGCATCATGCTCGACACATAGATGGCAGTGCCCAGCGCCATTATCATGCGAGGTCCGTACATGTCAAACACGCGGCCGATGAAACCCCCCTGAAAGGCGCAAATCACTGTAAGCAGACGTCAACGGGCGAGGCCAATCGGAAGTGAGTACATACGGAGAAGAAAAACACCCATAGCTGCACGGAGCCGATCCATGCTATCGTCGAGGGATGCAGGTCGTGCAGCTGGTGTGTCGTATACCACGTTTGGAATGTGCCGAATGCATTCATCTGGCCGAACGAGCAAAAAAGTGCGAGGAAGGCCCCAAAGACGGTAAGCCAGGCGGCTGACCCTCCGTCCGAGAAGTCATCGTAGTCTGGCACAGCTTCATTGTCGTTGATGATGGATAAATCATCCTTCACAATGGACCCATAGGAGGAAGGTTTCGCGGCGCCTGTAAGGGACATGACAGTCAAAGAGAAGGAGGGGGGAGGCAAAGGAAGGGATAAGGTGGACAAAGTACAGAGCCCCGAGCTGTCGAGCTCAATCTAGAAGAAAGGATAGAAGGCAGAGAAGGAGCTGCGTAGTGGATTGAGTGTGCACTCCCCAGTCGACGTCTATAAAGAATCTGCCGTCCGTTCATGACGGTTGCTATCAACGCACGGAGGTACATCCCGTTACCTATGCGCGAAAGAGATCGCTTGCTCGGCCCAGGCTCGAACGGAGCATGGCTCCCTCGCCTCGGCCGCCTTGCGAGAATAATTTTCGAAACAGTATAGGAGGCGCTCTGATTGCCGCCCCGGGGGGGTCACAGTAGCTGGAACCTCGCCAAGACGCAGGAAATCGAGGTCGCACCTCACTCTGGTGCGTATGGATCTGGGCGCCTTAACCCCTCCGTGACAGCCGGCTCCCAGCACAGCATCGGTGAGTAAGAAGAGCGAGGCACGATGTCCAGATTCACCTGGCAGCAGATCTTAACTGGGGCGGGAGAGAGTGCACATGGGGCGCCGACGGCCTGTGAGAAGCAGAGTGAGCTCCATAGACAGGAAGATTGCAGAGATCGTACCTTCGTGAGACGGTCAGCCGACATAAGCTCTGACGCAGACGATGGAAGACGCATCACAGGATCGCAGGATCGCATCCCATGAATAGCATTTGAACGCCATCGGGCCAGGAAATTTCGTGAGGATGGGCCTCTCGGGACCTGATCCGCCCACTTGACGGAAACCTACTTATATCAAAGCGTGGATAACGGTGGACACGAGTCTGCGCGTGGGTACCGAACTGTGTGCTTCCGTAATACACTTTTCCAGCAGAGGGGGCAGAGCATTCGGAGGAAGAGGCGTACTGCTGCCCTGACTCTACCTCGGGACCGATGAACAGCACATGAAGAGTCATGTTTTTCACCTGTACGGGTCTAGTTAGTAAAATGTCGCATACGATGCTTTCTCTCGTACGAGTTCCGCGGCGTGAGAGGAGTGTGGCAAGCGGCTGAGACGATGTTTTCGATTCCAGTAGTACTCATCAACTGTCTTATGCGATTAGTGGAAGGCTATAGTTCTCACATCAGTTCCGACGACCTGGGCTGCTCCACCACCTTGGATCGAGCTGCGACGGCAATAGAGGCAAGATGGGAACAACGGCGATGCTGTGGTCGGACGCCGGCTCTCGTGACCGACCGGAGAACACATGTCGCCGACCATGCCGTCGCGTGCAAGCCACGTTAGCTGCCAAAGTGGGGTGCCAATATTGCTTTGGCATAAATCATGCATGAGTTGGGATAGTGCTGCATAACACCATGCAGTCCGGACAATCCAAATCCAGCGCCAAAACGCCTTCACGGTCCGACAGTCACTGCGACAGCAACTTTGCCGCAGTAGCGTGTGGAGGGTAAATCGATGACTCGCATGCGCGGCGGTCGCGACCCTGGTCGTCCGTTTCCCCCGTGCAACCAGCTCAGCATCGAACCGACCAGGGCCACATTCTTGATATATGGGTACGCACCGACATGATGCAATTCGAAGCTAGTGCACGGTAACACAGTGGCGAGGGCGAAAAGTCAAATTGCCAGAATCGTTGATGTTGCCGGAGAAGAGTACTAGTTTCGACGCAGTTCGAAGTGTCAAAAGATAATTTCAAGAGCATATTTGCAGTGATACTATCAGTGGAATACCATCCACTCTTGAGAAGGGCGCGAGAACGCTTCAAGATATGCTGTGAAAACTTCTGATACTTCGACGGTGGTTGTTTGTAGGTGTTAGGATCAGAGGCTGTTGCCAAATACCAGCAAATAACGCCTACGCGTCCTTGGGCGTCTGCAGCAGCAGGCAGCCGCGTAAGCCACCGACTCGTCTCTGTCATCTATCTACCTCTACAGCCCCTACTCGACCGACTATCATGACTACACAGGCTCATAGGATTGATATTGACGAGTTTTTGACTTTGGCCATCTCGGAAACGCCACAGGAGCTGCATCCCTTCTTCGAATCTTTCCGGACGTTGTACAGCCGTAAGTGCGTGATCTAGTTACTTCATTCCCGTGGTCAAGGGCTGACACCGTACGCGTGTAGATTATGGCATCAGTTGACGAACAGGCTTCTGGAGTTCTTTGACTTCCCGCTCTCAAGACCTTACCGCGTCGATGTCTTTAACAAGTTCGTGCGCGATTTTGAGGCGAAGCTCAACCAACTGAGGCTGGTAGAGATGGGCGTAAAGGTCTCGAAGGAGATTGACAGTGAGTGTTGACTCTGCCCCTGTTTCCGAGCACTATTGCTCCTGCTTTAGCCGCGAGTCCGGAGTTTCGGACGTTTCAGGGAAAACACCAAACGTTCTCCCTAACACGCCCGCTCCTTCATGTACTGATCAGTGAAACGGCGAATGTATGCTTCACATACACGAAGTACGCTTTATTGGAGCCAGCACTGAACCTGCATTGAACATTAACCACTGTGATATGAACGTAGCCCTAACAGTTCTATCTAGAACCTGTTTTCGACTCCTAGACATTCTCATCTTGGGAGGCTGTTAACCGTCCAAAGCGGGGCTGTTAGCAACAGACACCCAAGGATTTGCGTTCATACAACGGCGTTTCGTGTACCATTGTTTCACAGAAGCCGCTTTCCATGATCGGGGCCTTAGTACTAGGACTTGTCCTCCCACGTCTCGCTCTGGCGGACACTCATGTGGTCATATCAGATCCCGCAACGCACCTCCAATTCCTTACGGATCTCCTTGAACGCGTGGACACGACCAAGTCGCCCGAGGCGCACGTCCTTCTCCTTGCTACACTTGCTCACGCGAAGCTGCTGTACGGAGACAACGAGGGGACGAAGAACGATATCGACGCCGCGTGGAAGGTGCTTGACGAGCTGTCTGGGGTTGACCCGTCCGTAAACGCTGCGTACTACGGAGTTGCCGCGGATTACTACAAGGTGCGTGGCCACCAGGGTGTCGGCTGATGCCTATACTGTGCGCCATGTGCTTGTCTTCAATTCTCCTGACTGCGCGTATCTGTTATAGTCAAAGGCAGAATACGCACCGTATTACAAGAACTCGCTACTGTACCTGGCGTGCATCGATCCTGCGAAGGACCTGACGGCAGAGGAGCGCGTGCTTCGTGCGCACGACCTGGGGATTGCCGCTTTCCTCGGAGACTCGATCTACAACTTCGGGGAACTGGTGAGTTGTTGTCATTAGTCCGCACTGCCGATCGTTGCTGGTGCCGTATGCCAAATCCGGACGCGCGTTGCTCACCGCTGCTCTGTTTCACTCCCGTCCTCCATTCGCCCCCGCCATGCATTCACCCCCGTCATGCATCGCTACCCCATGTATCAACCCGTTGTGGCCAATGTGCGCGCGATATGACTACAGCTCATGCACCCGATCCTGGACGCACTCGATAAGACCGCGCACGAGTGGATCAAGACGCTGCTGTTCACATTCAACGAGGGTAATATCGGCAAGTTTGAAGCCCTGGCACCACTATTCCCGAAAGAGGTACGTCCACAGGCCACACGATGTGTGTGGCTCTCTGTCTCACGGGAACAACGCTCCGTTCTGACCTGTGGCCTCTCTTGTCTGCTTTTCGGTGACGTCGCACGAACGTTGCAGCCGATCCTGCAAGAGAACTACCCGTTCCTGCGGCAGAAGATCTGTCTGATGGCGCTCATCGAGTCCGTGTTCAAAAGAGGGGCGTATGACCGAACGATGTCGTTCCAGACCATCGCCGAAGAGACGCGGTTGCCGCTGGACGAGGTCGAACACCTGGTAATGAAAGCTTTGAGGTATGCACGTTCGCGCGCTCTCTTTCAATTTCCAGGATGTGTCGATATCGCTGACGTCGTACTGTGCTTGTGTTGTTCCTTCTGCAGCCTGAAGCTGATCAAGGGGTCCCTGGACCAAGTGGACCAAAAGGCGCAAATTGCGTGGGTGCAGCCGCGGGTCCTATCTCGAGAGCAGATCGGGCAGCTGGCGCAGAGGCTCGCAGCGTGGGGCTCGAAGCTGCACAAGGTGGAGGAGCGGATTGCCCCGGAGGTGCTTGTGAGCGGTTGAGCGGCAGGCGTAAACGGAGTACGGTGTATAGTAGCGTTTGGACCCTTTCAATGTAGCCTTTTCGCTTACAAGCCAATGCGTACTGTGGGACGTCAGAGGACGTAAGGATGTGTTGAACTGCGATGAGCTTGTACAGGAGGAGTGGCGCGGGACGAATATGTGGCTGGGCTAGGCGAGCTGAGCTCTGTCCGCAACGACCACCTCGCGGCTTGCGCATGTCCATCAGCCACGTTCCGGTTATCACCAGCCCCCCATCGTGCACAACGCCTGCCTCCTTTTCATTTTCCTCCTCTGAGACATCATACGCCCGTCGTGACGACCACCCAAATTCTACTCGCCGCCTGCGCCGCGAGAGCCCGTGCTGCGTCTTCCAGGGACATCTCTCCTCTTCCGACTTCACTATAACTCTCCCGTCGTCTGACGCTCTCTGACGACCAAACCACGGACCTGCACCCCTGCTATGACCACTGCAAACATCCCTTCGACGTCCTCACAGCCATACACTGCGTCGACCTTCTCATTCACCGCGCCCTTCCCGCCCTCACCCTCACTCGCAGCCGCCGCCTCCGCCTCGGCGAAGCAGCGCCGCGTCTCCCTCGCCCTCCCTTCCGACTCCTCGCCCCGCATCTTCCCCGCATGGAGCTTTCGCGACGACACCGGCTTGGGTGTGCACTCGCCCGACCCGTCTCAAGCACAGGCCAGCACTGACGCGGAGAAGAGGGGCAAGATGCGCAGGATCGCCAACGGCGACGACGGTGCGGACGGCGACTTAGGTGCCCAACCACCACCAAACCACGACAAGCCGGAGAAGAAGCCCCGGAAGAAGTGGACGATGGAGGAGACCCACATGCTCGTCGCTGGATGCAACAAGGTGCGTAGTCGTGTTATGCCTCCCTCTTTGAGGGAGCCGCTGTACGCCTGGGGTCTCACCACCCGTGCTGTCGCGGGGTAGTGGGGCGTCGGCAATTGGAAGTCCATCCTCAACGACCCCGAATTTAAGTTCGACGGACGGTCGCCAGTCGATCTGAAAGACCGGTATGTGTGCTCGTCCGTATATGTCCACTTGTGATCCTCCTTGTCTGACGACTGTGGTCGTGTTCCTGCTACTACTACCCCTACCGCTATCGCTGCTCCCTCGCCTCGCCTCGCGCAGCTTCCGCACGTACTACCCCGATGCCTACAGGCAACACTACCCGAACGCCAAGACGCACCTCTCATCCAAGGTCCGCTCCGCGCTCCCAGACGGCACCTCCATCTTCGAGAAGACGCGCAGCAAGAAGCGACGTCCCTTCACCGAGGAGGAGGACCGCGCCCTCAAGGCCGGCTACGACAAGCACGGCACCGTGTGGGCGACGATCGTCAAGGACCCCATCTTTCAGGCCCAGAACCGCCGATCTACCGATCTGCGCGACCGCTTCCGCAACGCATTCCCCGACCTCTACCAAGCCGCGGGCTACAAGCCCCGCAACACGACGAAGAAGACTTATAAGGGTAGTGGGGGAAAGGATCATGGGCCCGCGCAGCCGCTGCGCGCCGCGACGGACGACGCGCTCGCGTCAAGCAGCTCGACGGGGCCCGTGCGGCGGAAGAGGCGGCATACGGACCAAGGCTTGTTTAGGGGCGGCACGAAGAGCGTGCCGGAGAGCGCGAATGTGTCAGAGGACGAGGACAGCTCGGACGACGAGGACGGACCGGCGCCGTTCCTCCAGGACGGCCCTGGGGGCACCCCACACATGACCGGCGACGAGATGGTCATGAGCCCCGATGGAGAGACGAAGGAGGTCGAGATGCAGATGCTGGACTCGCTCAACGACACGCTCACCATCCCCGACTTCATTCCCAGCTCGTCGCTCTCGGAGCTGACCGACTCGTCGCAGACTTGGTCGTCTGAGATTGACACCCCGGTACACTCCAGCGTGTGGTCTACGGCCACGAACGCTGCTTCGCCCACTTCGTCGCATCTCTCCGCCACTGACTACTTCCAGAATTCTCCGTTCCAGCGACGAAACGAGTCCGGGCCCATGATCGGCAAGTCCGCGTGGGGACCTCAGGACTGGCTCTCCGCGAATCCGCGCCTCGAGCCTTCGTCGAGCAGCTCATCGTCCTATGTTGGCAACTTCTCTCCGGCCCCGTCATCACCGTTCTCCTTCGCGCACCTCAATCACGGCGTTCTGGACCGCTACGACCTCTTTCCTACTTCGTACGCGCACGACTTCGCCTCAGAGGTCGGCATCGGCGACACGCACTCAACGTTCTCCGACCCAGATATGTTCGCCCCGAGCAGCTTCCGGGGGTTCACCCACCACTCCAATTACGCCGGTGATCTCATCTTTGGTGCTCGTTCACACCAACCACAGCAGTCCGCCGACTACGGCCCCGGGTTCGGCTTCGGGGGCGGCGCAGCTCTCGGGCTCTCAGGGGTGCAAGCCCCCCAAAGCCACGCTGCTCTGCGCACGCCAGCCCTTCCCGGCATTGACGAGATCGAGCTCACGTCGATCACGCTCGACGACCCCGACACCTCTGTCCCTATGGAAGAGACGATTGACACCGCCGTCCCGAAGGACCCCACGAGCCCCGAGGGCTCCCTCAACCTCTCCGACCTCACCACGTTCGCCCTCCCCTCGCAGACCCTCGAGGAGATCATCGGTCTGACGCAGGAGATCCACGTCACCCCTCCGGGAACCCCCCAGACGCATGCGCACACGCGGGACCGCATGGCACGCATGCAGCAGGCGGGCGTGCACCCTCACTCGCTCGCGTCGCAGCACAGCCGCTCGATCTCAGTCCCTCCGTCAGAGCACCGCGCGTACGATTACGACCCGCGCGCGATCCCGCAGAGCCAGCAGATCAGGCCGAAGCCACTCGTGCCGCCCACGAGGTCGCTGTCGCTGATGGACTACATGCCGATGCATGCCCAAGCGGGCGAGCAGCCCGCCGCGGCGGGGTCGGCGGAGCCGAATGGGGTGTTCGCGTCGCTGACGGGCTCGGCGAACGAGCTGTGGAAGCACTCGAACGGCGCACCCTCCGGTCTCTCAGCGGGCGAGAACGGGAACAACTACGACCTGCCGTTCCTCGACCTGCACTACTACAACACCGCGCAGGGCGGGCAGGAGATGGATCATGGCAACGGGGACGCGCACCAGGCCCAGGCGCTCGACCTTGCGCAGAGCTTCGCGGCGCAGAGCAAGACGCTGTCGCTGTCGCAGCAGCTCCCGCCGACGCTCGTGCAGCACATCCCGATGTTCGCGAACTGGCAGAACGCGCTGAGCGAAGCGGCTTCGGGATCGCGCATGGTGTCGGCGCATGCGCACCAGCATCAGCGGGGGCAGAGCGTCGTAAGCCCGCAGGACTTGCTGTTGACTAAGGGGGATAACAAGCGGAAGCGGTCGAGTTGGGACGGGGGGCCGCGGTGAAGTGTCTGCCTCTTCTGTCACGTGTCTCTGACGTGACGGCGCACTGTCCCTGCGGTTGTTTCTTCCCGTGCGCAAGTCGTTTCGTCCTCGGGCTATTGCTATTTGCCATAGTTATTGGGCTTTTGGTCGTGCGACTCGGTTGTGAATTATTGTGATTCGTGGATAAGGGTTCGTTTGGATTGCTATCCTGCACGCTACGCTACTCCTCTTCACCTCCTAACCTCCTCTGTCGATCTCCCCGACCTTCTCATGCACTCACTCGCTCTCCCACCGTCTGCCTCTAACTCATCCCCCGTTCTTCCGTTCCTATATCCTCTTCCTTGATACGCCATCTCTCATCGTGATCCTGCCATCCTCTTCCCCACTTGCCCCATTATCCGGATGTCTCTGCTCAGTCTGTCGGAATGTTCGATTTCTCTGTCTATTGCTTCTCCTATTCTCGTCTTTGCATGTCGCATACCTCCGCATTGCTCACCATGTTCCCTGTGTTCACCATGCCTATCTCAATGCAGCACGCATGTTCCCTACCGTCCATGGAGCGTTCTGGTGATTCAGTGCTTCCAAGCGTCCAACGACAGCGCATCCGTGCTGAGGGTGACCGACGAGGGTGATTCTGATTCTAATAGGTAGCACAGAACAGGCAAACATTACAAGATTCATACAGAACAGATGCATCGATGGCTACAGCGATTCTCTTCATTTTGCACGTCCCAAAGCCCAAGAAGTCTGTTCGCAGGATATATACGAGAAGTTCACGTCTTACCTCTAATGCTCGTATCCGGCAGTGACATGTTGAAGCCACGCACGTGGGGTCGAGCTTTGTCTATGATATCTTTCGCTTCTGCGGGGGACATCAAATCGACGCCTTGCCCCTCGGCTCATACGGAAGCAGCAGCGCGAGGGCTCCGCTTCCGATGATGAGCGCCCCCGAGACGTACACCGGGACGGCCGTCTGGAGGTTCGCGTACAGCGCGATGACGGGAGCCTAGCAGACATAGCCCAACACGCCATGCGTCGTTAGCCTAGCATTCATCGGACAATAAGCATGCATGCGCAGCTTCCGAGACTCACCATGATGCCGAAGACGCGCGTCGCGGTGGCCGTCAGCCCGTTGCCCGTCCCGCGGTCCTTGGCGGGGAAGAGCTCAGGGGAGATGGCGTAGAGCACGCCGTACATGATCTGTGGCGCGGTGCAGCGAGGTCAGCAGCTGTTGCTCAATTTTGCGGCCCGCCCCGTGCAGGCAGGCGGCGTCACACATGCGCCTGTGGCGCACGCACACCCTCCGCACGAGGCGGGCTCGGGGAATCGGAAGTGGAAGTGGAAGTGGAAGGTAAAGCGAACGCTGCACTCACATTGCTGAAGAAGGCGTACCCGCAGTTCCACCCTAGGAGCGCGTCGGAGCTCCTGGCGGTGGTCGTCGCGAACAGAAAAACGCCCGTGAGCCCTTTATTCAGCAGGGGGTCGTTGAATAATGCAACCTAGCGCGCAGAGCGAGAAAATACTCGCCCGCGCTGACCGCAAGGGTGCCCTTGCGCCCAACGTACGGCTGCTCAACCGCCCACCCGGCGAGGAAGGCCCCTGGGACGCCGATGACAGCCAGGATGACTTGCTGTTTATAGAGGGCACGAAGGCACGGGTAGGGTGAGCGAAATGAACAGATGGATGGATGACGGGGGGAGCACGACTGACGTTGCGGTAGGTGATGTAATATGAGCCGTCGCCGAACTGCGTGCCGCGGCTTGCCAGACTGCGAGGAGAACCGCGCTTAGAATGAATGAAACTGCTGCAGTAGCCTGTGGGGCAGCGGAGACTCACATGAACGGCAGGAAGCTGTTGTACAGCGTCGACGCGAGACCGATGATGCCTGGAGAGAGCTGGGTGTCAGTACCCGGCACGGAACGGGCCCACCATGCACGGAGCGGCATACTTACCCCACAGAGCGATCAGCAGACTCGTCGACCACGCCAGCTTGCGGGTCTCGAACAGGCTCTTGATATGCTCAGTAGTAAAGACCGAGCTCTTGCTCAAAACCTGGCGCTTGCTCTTGCTCCCCTTGCTCTTCGCCTGCGCAGAGGCGGCGGCGGCTTCACCAGCGCGCGTCAGCTCGTCGACGGTAATGTGGGACTGACGACCGTTGAATGCCGCGACCCGCTGCACGACCGCGACGGCCTCCGCGTCCCGCCCGAGTCCGACGAGGAAACGCGGAGACTCTTCGAGCGGGAAGACGAAGAAGCGGATCGCCCAGAGAAGGAGGGTCATCCCTCCGAGTGTGAAGAGCAGGTAGCGCCAACCCATGTTGCCGGCGCGCGTGCAAGTCGTGGAGCCTTGAGGGCAGGAGAAGTTGGCGATCAGTGGCCAGGCGATCTAGAATGGATGCCGATAAGCGGTAAGCGTCAGATAGCGGACGTGGTCAGGGAGACGTCGGCGCAGTGAGAGACGAAACGTTCGATCTGCGCAGGTGTGGGTGCAGACGGCCCTGCAGCGCAGGCCGTGAGCTCCTCTTGGCTAATTTTAATGTACCGCTGAGCCCTGCGTGGAAGGGCCGCGCAGCCCAGGAGGATGAGCCATGATAGCTTCGTCAAATGGGCACAGCTGATCGGCGTATGTGTCCTATAGTCTCAACTGGCGACTACAAGCCCAGCCTGTCGTTATGACTGCACAATGCCAAGCGCAAATGAAGGAGCACCGCCTGACCTCGACCGCGTTCCGTACATCTGTGAACATCGTACTCACCAATGCAGATACCAGCTGACCAATCGACCACCATATTGAGAGGACGGTGAGCAGGTACTGGTGTGTGCCGGGAACGAAGTCGAGAAACACTGCGGAATCTATGGGCATATTACCACCGACTCCCAGTCCCAAGACGGCCAGGAGAGAGGCCAGAGTGACGAAGTTAGGGGAGCCTCCGGCCGCCAGTCCGAAGACACCAGTGACAAAGAGTGTGATGTTGAAGGACAATCTACGCCACGCATTGTCAGTCGCTTCGTCTTCGATTACTACGAGACGCTCGGGCCATGAAGTGGCCCGACGCAGCTTCAACAGATCCGTGCGGGGAGACGAGATCGAACGAGCTGTCTGTCTGGGCATCTCCACCGCATCGAACCCGGCGGACGTCTCTCCTTCAGCGGATCAGGGAGCGCACCTTCTACCCCAGATGTCGCATCCGAAGCCCCAGAAGATAGCCCCCGCGAAAAGACCGATATTCTGCGCCAACGAGAGGAAAGGGCCATTGAAATGGAATTCGTTCACCACCGGGCTCAGGATCAGTCCTCCGAGTAGCGGCCAACAACTGTCGCTATTGATAGGATAGGCCAACTTGTCAGTACTACTCAGCGACGCAAGCCGTCATAGAAGGAAGTACGCACGCGAACCAGCCGAAGCCTGCGACGGCAAACAGCCACCACTAAGTGCAAAGCTTCCGGGTCGGGACGATCCTCCTTGTGCGATCGTGCTGAGAACCGCTCACCTGGTACTTCCCCATCCCGATCTCCTGCAGCGCCGCGTTCAATACGCGTGCCTTTGCCTGGTACACTGGATCTACTGATCCGTCTTCGAACATGTCGTCGTTCACGCCATTGCCTGCGACGGGAGAGTCCGGGTATGCTTCGCCTTTGCTCTCCAGGTCCGCGGATTTCTTCTCGAACAAAGACATTATGTGTAGATTCGACAGGATAGAGTTTGAGAATCAAACGAGGGCTGTGAGTGCTCTATTGATCAAGGTCAAGACCAGAGACGTAGGGCAATGTAGAGGGAGTCTGTCAAGGCGGACGTTGGACGAGCGCAGAGGCTTTGGCCGATCTTCTGACCGATGCCGGGGTTCGAGATGTACCGTCGCTCTTCCGCTCCAAGCCTCGCCGCCGCCTTTATACCGTCAAACCGCCAAACCGACACAGTATGGGAGCCTGGATGCGATTGGTCAGGCGGTAAGGCAGAAGGAGATAGCATGGGATCATTTGCCATATTCTGGGACATTCAATCACGCGGACCGGTAAGCACTGACAAAGTGCTGTCATTGGCCTGACGCGGCTGCCATTTCCTGTTCTTCCCATCCTCTCTTCAGTCCTCGAAGCACCGTCGAGCATTCTATATATCACTGGAGTCGCATGTACCCACCCTCAAGTGGGGTTATCTGTAGAGATGCCTCTGATGCAAAGCGCTTCTGGCAAAAAGAGTGCATACAGCAGGGTATCGAGAACCGATTATCGAATCCTAACCAAGGTGGGAACACGAACCGCTTGACATGAAGCCATTGCGATCAACTACTACACTGCCCCATTCCCGATGGGAAACATATGTCCATCATGGTCCAGTGGAGCAGCCCTGACATGGCAGTCGTAACGTATTCTATTCGTCCGATTGGTAAGAGAGTATATCAGACTTCTACTTATGATCGATCGTCCCTCTGCTCTTCGACCTGGTGCGGTTGTGCCCCACGTGAAAGGCTTTCATACATGGAATCATCAAGTAGGACGCAAACGGCAATTGCGCTGCTATGCTGACTTCAAAGGCCCCCGACCGACTATCGCCAACCAGTGATGTGCGGGTTGACGCAACCGTTGACCAGGTTGACAGGTATAGTAATCCCGTCGACATGTCGACAAGGCCAACGGTAAACTTTCGCACGCTCACATGCCTGTCGACGACCTTCGGCGACCCACGACGCTCTTCCCCTACGTCAGCGCCTAATCCCTCTGTCCGCTCGTCCTCCCCGTGGTCTGAATTGTCGAGCTCTCCCCGCTCGTCCGTTTGACTTGAAATTTGGTAGAAGGTTTCCTCCGCATCCATACTATCTTCTAATAATGCAAGATCAGCGCTCCAATCCCTCTGACCGCATTGCCAATCCGCCTTTGTCCTCCTACCCTCTCGCCTACTCTCACCACTCCCCTTTGTCAATATAGCAATATGCATCATATTCCGAGTACAGTACTAGTAAATGAATCTGGTTGGTCCCTCCCTGCGCCATCAATTGTCCCCAAAATGTCCATAGCAGGCTCTCCATCGGCATCCCTGTCCAAGATGTTTCATACCCCAAGTTCCTCATCCAGCATCGCTCTCATGTCAGACTCTCCTCTCTGTTTTTGGCATTTGCCAGTATGAGAGCAAAAAATTGAAGAGAGATCCGAGCTTGATTCTGATGATGAAGGGAAATTTGTGTCGTTGTTTGCATCAGTGTCCTCATACTGATGCTGCCTAACAGGGTCACAGAAGCCTCCTTGCAATGGAGTACCTCCCAGGGAGTCCATATGCGTTGTTGAGCCTGTAAATAATGTGAGACGCTCACCAGCTCTATATTCAATATCACTACTTACATTCGGTAGCTAGACGTCTAGACGCTGCCTCGCTTTCCGCAGATTTTTGAGCCTCAGTGTATGCCGCCGTTATGGTTGTATGCAGGACGTATTCATTAGCTACGAGGTATACAGAGCACTACATGAAGGGGGAATAAGCTAGAGCCCATCGATGGCGGGAGTCAAAGAGTTGCAGCAAAATCGACAGAGTAATCCCAATATGTCGATTGAACGCGTTCGCGATAGCGCGTCGCCCAATCATATACAGTGCCTGGGCGCCTGAACAGGTAGACCGCCCTGTGCGAAAGTTGACGTGCACTTTTGTGCACCTGTAGCCTTCGTCATCAGTTGACAAGTCGACAAAAGTCGACGACAACCCGGTGTCGACCGGCACATCACTGTCGCCAACAACGAAAACGTGTTGTGCATCGGGCGTTCGCACACAAAAATTGTCAATGCATAAATGGCGGTCGAATGTCGAATAATGGAAACACGTGGCACCAAACCTTGGTATTCGGGCCAAGAGTCGTTGTATCTCATGTCAAAATTCGTGATCATCTCGCTATCCGACTACCGCAACGACATCTTGCGAGAGCCAGCATTGTTCACATGGATGGGAAAACGGATATCCAGGCGAACAACCGGATTCCGTGCAGCAGCATACTTGGGCGCTACTAGTGGCAAAATGGTCTAGATATCCAGACAAATCGTAGGCATAAGTCATGGTTATATGTACCAGTATATGCCGTTGTCCATCCCAATGAGCAATGGGTTCTCCCTGGCAGCCATCTACTTGTGCCGGCATGCGTCCAGGCGTCGATTTCAGAGCTCAAGCCTACTTGAAACGGACTCTCCCGCGCGGCGAGCAAGCGCCGGCCAGGTGCGTCCGAACTGACGCCGTTCCAACCAACATCATGACCATTGAGTTCTTTTATGACGAACAGGCTTTACAGCTACGAGCATCATCCGCCGTCCCATGCAAGCTCGTTGATCAGCTCTCGTATTGCTACTGGCGATGATGCCATGGGGTTTGCCAATGAGAGCTATCAAACAATGCCGCATTGACCCACTAGTACAAACGCGACGTCGATAGAGAGTTCTCGTAAGAGCTAGACACGAGGTCTGAAAAGCTCTTAGGGAGCTACAATGGGAACCGCTACCAAAGCTCTGAACATCTGGGGTGTGTATATAAACCTAGCACATCGCGCTCCGCTTTCCCTGCCCCATCCTGGACATGGGTGCCTCCTATCGCACCTGCCTTGGGGGCTTGAGTGACCACCACTCAACATCCCTATATGCGTCTCCTTCCATTTCATAGACCTCACGTATCTTGGACGGAGCAAGACTCTGGTGACAGCACGGCTCGTTCTCGACCTCACCGGACTCGCATGGGGACCCCACGATGCCGCTTGTCAAATCGCACAACACAACCACATTCTTCCTTCTATCAACGATTTTGTACGTCTGAGCCTGTTTCTTCCCATCATTTTCAGGCCTCTTGAGACTCGATAGGTCTCTAGCAGTCCTCGCGAGCCTTTCACGAAGCGTTCGCTTCAAAGGTACACACGCGCAGGTCACTGTGCTCCTGCACAAAAATACCACTACCGTCCGCACACCTAGTTCGTCTAACCGTCTGTAACATCAGCATTGCCATGGCTAAGCGCACGGACTGGACCGTGCGGACAACTCGATCATCGTCGCCACCGCTGACTGACCTGAGTGAAGGTGGGTAGCCTCCTTCTGTTTGCTTGGAGATAGCACGCACCACAACCTCGGATCGACCGCGACTCGGACCTGAACGTGCCCAGCAAAGTCTGCTGGAGGTGCGCAGGGCGGACCTCGTCGCCAAGGTGAACTTGTCCCATCTGGTGTCGCTCATGTCCTGGATGCTGTGCCACAATATGGCGCACGACGTCTAGAGGGTAATTGTTCTACGATGAACGTGCTACCTTGTCTTTCGCTGGCTGTAGATGTATGTAGTCTAGACGTAGTTCAGAGCATGTAACAGATTAGTGATAATGAGCACTCATGTCACCGCGCACAACACTGTGCCAAATGAAGAATATTTGGGTCAAATATCTATCAAATATGTGGTTGTGGACTCCAAATATTTGGAGGAATCACAAGAGGACCCACAGCGCATGCAAGCAGCACATGATCCTCCCTGCACAGCGCTCGCACTAAATATTTGGCAAATATTTGAGGGAGGGGGAATACCCTCCTCCCTCACTCCCTACACACATCCCAAATATTTGGGGTTCACCTCCAATATCTGGGAGGGGCATCCCTCCCGCCCTCTCAAATATTTGAAGGGGCCACTATAACATCTGGGCGAAATAATTCGTATTTTACTATAACTATAAGGTTCGAAAAATTTATTCAGTGTGTACTGGTGAGGATCGTGAATCGGTGGATTGTTGCTTTCCTCGAGCATGTGCGTAGTGAATTCTTCTTCGCATCTGTGTGTGTCCCTGCATGTTTGGCGGAGGCATAGAATAGGGTTGTGCCGGACGACGGAAAGCACGCACCCGGTGTGCGTTCATGCGGAAGCGGGGACGGCGGGCATCGCATAGACAGGCCAAGATGAAATGAATCGAGATGGGACAGGTTGCAAGGGAGGACGTACATTCCCGTCTGTAACAGATGAGCTGGGTGAGCAGGTGTATAATAGTTGGGCAGGGTGTACGGCCGGACTGCAGGCTCACTGACCTGTTCCTCCCCGCTCCTCCTCCGCTGTGTGCCATGGTTCGCTTGATGGCCTTGGTGCCGTCCTGCTCCTCCTTCATGTTTGTGTTCTGGTAGGTTGACGGCCGTTGAGGGTGTGGCAATGCGCGTGAGTGATGCTGTAGTGGCGTTCAGAATCAGCACTGACCATCGTGTACATTCTAGCTTCGGCCGACAAGTCAGCCGCGATTAGTCTTGACCGCGCAGACAACTTGATCATTGTGTCACTCCGGCCTTGTACGCTCTACAAGAACGGCCGGCAAAGCGCGGGCATGTGGAAGCTCGGGGGACACAACCGCTGGGTTGGGTCGTGGCGCGGTCCCCGTATGCGTGGTTCATGTTCCTTCTAGCCGACTTGTGTATGTTTGGAGGACAAGGTTGAACGGCGGTGATGGTGAGCGAGTGCTGCTGCTGGCGAGAATGCATGATTAATACTGACCCTCGAGAAGCTCTCGCCCTTCATGCACGTCAGGCACGACAGTCGAAGCGGGGAGGTCGCGCTTCAGCCCAGGACATGGAGGTCGCGGTCGAGGCGCCCCCAGAGACGTCCATCGGGACGGCGGAGAGGTGGCTGTGGCGGTGGTCGCAGTGGGGCATCGTTGATGGGGTCGTGCTCTGACGCACAGCAGATGCACCGAGCTGCGGGGCTCTCGGATTTTCGAGTGCCTTCTACAAGGTTTGCAATGATGTAGTCAGCCTGTCCTTCCAGTTTTCGATGACTTATGGCTTGCCTTGGAGCTGCGAGAGGGCCTTGAGGCAGGTTTCGCTGATGTAGTACAGCGAGAGCACCTTCAATGTATCGAGCTTCGTGACGGCCTTGTAGACGGCTAGATGAGACTGGAAGGGAGGCTCCATGCCGCGCATTTGGAGGACATGCAGGTTCACCGTGGCGGACAGGACCTTGGTGAGAAGGCTGCACCCCATCCAGACCGTCCACCAGGGCTAGCCAGGCGTCGAGCAGATGCAGTGCGCGAAGGACCTTGGCGAGCTATGGCTTGTTGAGCGTGAACTGGCAGGATTGTTTGAGACGGTCAGGGCCGTTGTCAAAGCCGGAGTTACCGATGGAAACGTCGGAGACAACGTGGGGCGTAGCAAAGCCATAAGCAGCTTGCATGTCAAGGCAAGTTGGAGCGCATCATCGACAAGGCAGAAGTCAATAATTGCACGGTGAACATCGTGATTTCGAGTGAGGAGGTGGAGGTTAGAGGGGAACGGGGTGGGTGGATGTGGATGAGATACTCACCTGTCACGCTTGCCCCGCCGATATCTCGTCCATGCCTCTCCTCCCAACGCCTCCTCACTTCTGCGTTATCCAGGAGGCCAGGGGGTTCGATGGCGGTGGTAGGTAGAGCGAGAGATGGAGACTGATGGAGGCCTGCGTAGAGGGAGACGTGGCAGATTGCGGAGGTTAGACGCTTGACCCGGTTGCCTCCCCAGCCCAGCGCTTATGAGTCGTGGATTAGTAGAGGGTACTTAGGCCAGTACGATGTCCTGCACAGCCGCAAACGAATGCCGTTGCTAGCCAGTAGTATCTACAACATTCCAAAGCCTGGTAGAGCTTGGGTACCTGAGAGGTGCAAGGGAGATCAAACAGAGACAGACATGGGGCGACGTGCTAGGCTCGGTTTCAGACCCGCCGTCTGTGGCTTCCCATCCCCCCGTGCAGACCGCAGTTCACAATGAGCCTCTGTTGGCAATATAACCATCCTGAGTATACAGCCACAGATAGCACACATCAGATCCTCTCAGTCGTGGTAGAAACAACGTCCCATTCGTCCACAACCCTGACTTGGCTGACCAAGCTCTGCGATGGAATCCAACATGTGGACCTGTTTAAGTGATCATCCAAAACATATGATTTTGTGCAATACCTATTAGACGAGACACTACCTACAGCTACAAACTACGAGGACTTGCAAACGTTGCAACGGTCTGCAACAAGAGAAGGTGTGCGTGGCTTAGACATGAACACAATCGGACTGGTTCGAGAGGGGGGACAATGGTGTGAGCGGACAGGTAGCGACGTGATGAGTAGATGTTGGTAGAAAGATGTGGACCGTATACACAGATCATGATCAAGGACTCCGACAGTGGACATACAGATGCAAACGTGACCGGAAACGAGATGTGCAGAAGAGGCGCAGGGGCATAGAAACATGTGTACGGCCGTAAGTATGCACACGAGACATAACCAATCGTCTTATGTACCAACCTAACGCAAGATGGGGCGAAGGGCAGAAGTGAGGCAGTAACGAGACGAGGAGGCGGGAGCAGACACGGGACGAGTCTGAGGCGCTGACGGGGCAACCGCGTGCAGCCGCGAAGGGCTGACCGTCGCCACCAACACGCCAACCGATCCGAATGACGGCACGGGTGAGGCGGCGAGCGCGAACCCGAGCTACTCCGCCCATTCGCAGAAGTAGTTTGGGTACGAGATGAAGCGGTACAGCAGCCCGTGCAGGATCGCGTAGTGCTCCTCCTTCGGCTTGTCCTTCCCATTGTTCGTGTCGTCGGAGGCCTTCTTGGCGTTGCGGCGGATGTTGAGGATCTCATGCGTGACGTTGCCCGTGATGCCCGCCACCCACAGGGTAAGCCCGAGCCAGAACATCAGGCGCGCGAAGGCGTCGGCCAGGAAGGACTGCGCAGGCGGCGAGGAGAGGTACGTGCCCAAGAGCGAGCCGTTGACCGTGTTGAAGAAGACGGCGGAGATGGCAATCATGAGGTACGGCCTGGAGAGCGAGGACGTTCGGAGGGGCGAGATGAGCGTGCGGTTGAGGTAGTGTGTCATGAAGAGGAAGGGATGTCAAAGACGTAACGTTTTAGAGTGAAGGTACAGCTTGCTTGGATGTCGCGCATACAGTAATCACTCACCATCGACTGTGAAGATACTCTTTGTTGACAGCCTAAACCGTCCAAGCGGCGCGTTGTAGAGGAGCATCTGGGGAAAGAAGAAGGGCTGAACTATGGCAAATCGTTTTCGCGCACCTACACAAAGAGTATCATGTCAGCTGTAGCTTGTGCCTTCCCGTTTACAGCTTACAGCCTCGATGCAGACATCGTGGATTCCGCTGGGGGTTGGGAAGTGTAAAGGAGACTCCCCTCTCAGCATTTCCAGGGACGATCGCGACTGCGACCATGACCATTGATGGTGTCAAAGACGTTCCCGATCTGGTGGAATGACATCCGGACCTCCTAGGACTTTACGACGCACAACCTCTCACTGGCTCTCACAAATCTAGCCCGCTGTGTAGGATATCGTAGAAAATAGAGTAGTAGCGCTGTGGCGTCAGCTCCAGAAGATTGGTTCGTTCACGTAACTTGTATTTGCCTTGAGAAAGTTCGGGTGGCACGGGTGCCTATACTGCCTAATCGGGCCATAGTACCTTAGCTCCCCGTTTTGACGTTGGACCGTCATCTATTCCTTCCTGGTTTTGCTGCAACGGTATGCCTCTCATTGAAGTGAGTGATACTGCACACCATACAAATGATACGCCAATGAGGTTGTCGATCTGCCGTCAAAACTCAACAATGCACTCCCCCGGACGCTCCTCCCGGATATTTGGATGCACGATAGTGCACGCTGTAGGTCATCGCGAACGACCGGCTTGGGCGCAAGGGTGCGTGCGCTCTATTTTCGTCGCATCACAGGACATTTGCACTGATGCGCAAGGATGTGTGTAGTGCGCGTGAAGTGCAGTCCAGAGAATACTGTCGGAGACCTCAAGAAGCTCATCACGGCCCAGCAATCCAAGATCCAGTTCAAGAAATTGTGCGCACCTCCTTCTCCATAACCAACACTTTTTCTCCCTATGTCCCCACGTCCTTTACTTTTTCTCCCTGAGTCCCTGCCATCATCACCACATTCCTCGGCGACACAGAACTGACGTCCCAACCAACCCAGGTACACGATCTAAAAGGATCATATCACACTTACGGAGAATGAGATACACGATTGCACGAGTCTTAAGATGTAGTAGTCGACGATCCGCCGCGGTGTGGTGTGGCGTAATCTATTCCCTCGGAGTCTCGTTCCTCATGCCCGCGAGGCTGATTAATTGTTTCACACGAGCTGCGATTGTTGTACTTGCGATGTATCAATACACGGTGTATGTCCTCCTTCCCATTGGCCTTCAACCTTTCCACAGTCGCCCCCCGGACTTGTCGAGGGCCTCCACGATCTTGGACTCGCGTTGGTTGGGTGCGA